>NC_056737.1:1209715176-1209820176 GCF_019279795.1 Protopterus annectens
GTGGGAGAAAGATACCTAGACAGTTCCAACAGTAGTATGATAAACTGGTCTTATAAAAAAGAATTTACAATCATATTTAGATATGTTACCAATTCATATAACACCGTATGAATTGCAGAAGGAGCCATTACTGGGCATATTGTGGGTATTGTGAAGAGCACTTTTGGCTAACATCAAAGAGTGAAATAATACTAATTTCATGAACTTTAATCATACTCTGACTTAGGAATGGGGTCCATTCTCATCATGGTATTAGAAACCCTAAAGACTTGGAGAAATCAAAAAAGAGCAATAACATAATAATATAATAATAATATTATATATCGTTTTCTATTCTAAGGAATGTTTAAGTGTAGCTAAGCGGGTGTGTGCGTTATGGCCTTCTGCTTACCACAGCTTAAATATCCCATAGGAGATAAATGCGAATATAGAGTTGAAATTTCCAAACCAAGATAGTGTAATGGTTAGAGTCCCTGTTTTACATGCAGGCATTCATGATTTGAGTGCCAAGAGAGACAAGTTATGCTTATATAAGAAAGAAGTGTTAAAGTTATTTTTTTAAACTTAAAGTATGTAGTAACTGTTTTTTTCAACCAGGGTAGTGTAGCTGGTGTAAAATGTAAGTGAGAGTGCATATAACATGTGAAACCATCCATGTATACACAGGTGTCCCATACATTATAGTCACACTGCTTGCTAATGTAAGGAAAGCACATAGAGGGATGTTATGTAAAGTAAATCATATACACTTAATAAATGAAGTCAGTATTTGGATATATTTAAAAAATTAAAAGTGAGCAATGGTTAGCAATGCTCAGCTATGCTTAGCAAGTGTAACCATTGCTAAGACGTGAATGCTAAGTAGCAGGTAGCACGGCTAAGTGGATTTGTGCACTGTTAAACAGTGCTCAACAGCTTCTCCTTTAAGCTGTGTTAAAACCAGCTTAGCAGGTCTGTGCACTGCTTAGATTAACTTAACCTTTTCAAAATGGTCCAATGGCATTAAAAGGTCAGAATATCAGACTATTTAAATGTTGCAGGTGGGAATACAGCCACAATCTGTTATAGTCCATCTGTGCAGATACAATGGCTGGTGTAGGAGAGGGAGTGCACTTTTGGGCACAACACTGGAGCATTCAGGAGTCCAGGGTCATGGCTGGACTCCTAGTAAAAAACATGATGAGAGACTGCTGCAGGGCCTGTATCAGGGCTCCCAATACAAAGTGGAGGCCTGGGACCATCTTGCACCTGACCTCACCACTGCTACTGGCATCCCTTGGACTGGTAAGCAGGTATGGCACCACTATGCCAACCTAAAGCATAGGAAGAGTGTGCTCTTGGACCAGTGGTTCCAAGATGGACAGGACATGAATGCTCCAGTAGTGTGTAAGTATCACTATCAAGTAGTTTGTAGCAAATACTAGCCTGAGAATGTGATAGACAGATATGCATAATGTGTTTTTCTCCCCTACAGCTGTAGCAGAGAGGGCTGTGAATGTCGAAGCCCACGGTGACAGACTGCTGAGGCTGTGTCCACAGGCTGGTGAGTACAAATCTATTTTGCAGTATATTGTTCAAATAGCTAAGAAAGAATACATTGCTTACTGTTAGTAGGTATACTGTTACTGTGTGAACTGAATAAATAAAAAAGTTTGACTGACTAATATTGAAGTACAATAAAGACCCTTACAAAAAACTGTTGTGTTTATTCTGGTATGCTGTTGTAGACATATATAGAATGTATACAGGTTCTTCACAGCAAATATGGCTGTGACAGCATACATTAACTAAGGTTTATCTGTGAACAAGCTGTTAAGAGAAACTGTAGATGGTGTAGCTGTAAAACGAAATATAAATTAAATGTGAAATATATACTGCACTAAGCTCTGAACTCTGAGTAGTAATATGTAAAGTATCAAAGTGTGTTCCATTCAGCATTGATTTGTGTTAGCATTTGCTTTCCAGATTGTAGTAATCCAAAGGAGTAATGCACAGTACAATAACTATCTGTCATTCATGCATCACAGGATTAGAAGCTCAGACTGTCTAACCAAGAGACTATTAGGCAGAAGCCAGTCAAAAAAATAAGCAGCAGTTCCCAAGTAGCGTGTTGTGATGAGATACAGCTTAGTTGTTAATTTTTCACACCCAGACATGATTCAAATCCAGGGAGTGGTACTAAGATGCATGCAACTCTACACGCAATGAATCAGGAGTAAATGTAAAAACAGTCAGGTAGTGTTAACAGATATTTTCTCCACAGGATTTACAGGTAAGTAAATGTTGCCAGTAGCTGTATGAATGGTATACTAATACAACTGTTCAATTGTCCCACCAAATACCTGAAAATGACAGCAGGGTAGGTACATACAATATGAGCTCTTCCTGAATCATATCTCTCAACTGTATATATATATATATATATATATATATATATATATATATATATATATTCATTGAATGTCCAGATATTTGTCGCAGATTTTTGGTCCGTTTCATGGCAAATCAGTGGCAAACCATTACAGACTAATGTTAGAAAATAATGATAGATATAACCCTGTCAGACGTCATATCTTTCAGAATAGCCTTGCAAATGCAAAACCTGTTATTTTATCAATTTTCTAAGTTTGTAAGAGCAGTATCTAAAAATTGTCCATATTTATGGGCCTTTATCCCATTCTTATGTATGGCTTTGTCCAAATGTCATGCTCTAAGAGGTTGAGAAGTATGTTCCTGATACATGTCTCTCAAGTGTCACTCTGTCATGGCTAGTGGTCACTGCTGCAAATAATCCTGGACATAGATAGGAAACCAATTGCATATGCCAGTAGTACACTCACATAACAGCAGTTCAGGGTACCTCTACTGTGCCAGATATGTAATCCTGACATGTACAAGTCCCCTCTAGTCATGTACCCAGAGTTGTCACAGTTTGCCTCATACCATTCCAGGCTGACAGTTTAATAGGTATGTTTGTACTACAGAAGCTATGGGCCATAGGTATATGTAAAGTGAGGGCAGACCCATAGAGTATTGAGCAATACTGTTGTGGAAAATAGAAGCATAGACAGTTGTAAATGGACTTTTTGTCTCTCCCACCACCCCTCATCTGTATCAATAATTATTACTCATATACTACGGGTATGTTGTGCTCCAACCCTAATGTTGGGACTTGTGTTATATTATAGTTAATATGTTTGATTGCTTGCATGTAAATATACCTTGTCTAAATACTATTGTTGGTGGCCTGTTGCCGTAAATGTTACTGGCATGCTGTTATGATACATACTGTTGTTCTATTTATGCATGTGTTCTGTTTGCTATGCAACTGTTTCAAATCTGTTTCATGGGGTTAACTGGAACATCCATGTATGCTGGTATAGCTAATCTTGAAATGTGTTGTTCATACTAAACAACATATTTTGTAAAACCTCAACACCATAGCACATTTGGGAAGGTATATCCCAGTGGATCTGCCTGTCCCACCTCATGTAGCCATGTCACCAGGCCCCAGCATGTCTGCGACCCAACCGAGATCTCCCTCGTCCGCTAGCCCTGCACCACTTTTGGGTGGAACTGCCTCAGGGGACAAGGTCCAACCCCCCTGGGAGCAGATGTGGGCAAGATCCTGTTACTCACAGTCAGGTCTGGGGTTTGCTGTGCAGCACCCTTCAATCTGAGTTTGGACACCAGCTGAGACAGATTGAGGGCTGCCTGGTGCACCTTGAGGGGCAGGCTGCCCCTCCTGTCCAGTCCCCAGCACAGCCACCTTTAGGGCCATGAAGGTGCAGTGGTGAATGCCCATGGGCTGGGATTTCAGTCCCACTGTAACTATATGGGGGTCCATCAGCTTTGGATTCTCAACAACCCTCCCCATCAAATGTGTTTACCCCCCTCATGTGTCATATACTGCCCCTGGCTGATGTCTTGTCTGTCTTGTCTGTCCCCCCTACCCAACCTACCTCCCCAGACAGACCTACAATCCTTCATCAACATCCCACTCTTACCTTAAAAAACAGAAAAGGGCATCTGTCCCAAAAAAAATATATCGCTCCATACATAGCTGCCCATTTTGCATACATGTCCTCTGGATACATGTAATCCAGTCCAATTGACTTGACAACAATTTTCTGTTGTCCTCACTCCTCTCTCTGGGGTTTGAGTGTCCAAATTCACATCCAAATTCTGTACAAATGCACAGCTATTGCTGTATAAGAAATGGACAGCTATGGACCTTCCTTATACCGGTCCTGCACATCCCTAGCTATCTTTCATATTGTTTTTCCCTCTGTGTGCTCCTTTTTCACCACTTTCCTATCACCCCTTTTTTTTCTTTTAAAGAAATGAATGTGGGTATAAGCAGGGCTAACCAGGAGTAAGCGAGTTTGCATGATACTAAGTGAAGCCAACACAGATTAAGCATCTGTACAGTTAACCATGTGTTGGCATTGCTTAGCATCACACAAACCCATGCAAACCCCCTTAAAGCTGCTTAAAACTGCTTTAATTACTCTGTCTCCATCAGCCACTGTTCTGCTTAGCAACAAAATAATCAGCCCTGTAAAGTCTCAAACTCAGGGCCCTATACACCATAGTCAGAGAAATGTACCACTGCACCATTTGAGGTATGGGGATTTCTGATGCTTTTACAAACACATCACGCAGTAGAGTCATTCAACAGTAGGGAAAGGATTCTGTAGAATCAGTCAGGTTTTGTATATATACATATGCACATGTATATATGTATGAAGATGCATATATATGGAAAAATATATATATATATACTATATAGAGAGACATACCTATAAAATATATACGTATAATATATGTATATATATATATATATATATATATATATATATATATATATATATTTATATATATATGCTCATGACATGTAGTTGGGTCATACCTCAGAACCATTCCTCTCAACTTCTTAGCGCAAGAAATCTGTCTGAAGGCTGTCAGAATGTGGGGACAATGGGCCAACACTAGGGACCTATATTAAATATTGCTCTTATAAATGTAGAAAGTTGCTAGAGTAACAGGGTTTGTTTCAGAATACATGTTTTGAAGGATGTGAGGTCTGAAACTGAACGGTATGTCATCATTTACTGACAGAAATCCTCAGATCATTACAGTGATGTACCAGAGAAATAAAAATAATGAATATGTGGAACAGACCAGACATATGAGCAATAAACCTGGACATTCTGAAACAATCCATCCAGTCGAGCGGTATACTCAGAACATCATAGTGCAACAAATCTGGCTCAAGCCTGACAAAGTGGGGGGAGAAAGCCATGAAAATAGGGACATATCTGAAATATTGTAGTAGATAAGCTGACACAGTTGCTGCAGTAACACCCTCCTGTCTGTTCTAACATGTATTGACTGAAATAACACAAGTCCAACACTCACTTATTTCTCACTAGTGACTTAAATCCTCACATCATCCCAGTGATGTGTGAGAAATACACAACACATATGGGGGCCAGACAACAGTACATCCTACAACTACCTGGACATAACATCACATTAGGAAAACTACACTGAGCTGCTAAACATGTCACCAAGCACCGTCCAGATTATAGTTAGACTGACACAACATTAACCCAAATCCACTATGTGGAATTACATATGTATTTGCAAATAGATCAGGCACTACAGGGATGTAACAGCACTGAAAAACAGACACCAGTGTGAAAGTGCATACCCACAACCAATTTCACCACAGTCACTGTGACATACTGGTAAGCCAAATGAACTTTAGAGTATAAGGACTGTGTCAACAAAAACATCATGTTTGCCACTCACACACTACCCCTACATATACTGGCCCAATTTACAGTGTAGTATGAATCCTGACCACAGTACGGGACATGTCTCAGTCTGCCCTTACAAACATATACAACCGACAGACCACCAGAAACTGGAGCAACATGCACAGTCAGATAGAAAAGGAGCTATGACACTTACATCTACCCCCTCCCTACACAGGCCAAATAACATTTGCACACTACACTGCTACACAGTCCTGACAGTCTGTCAACAATCACCAGAAATACACAGACCTCTCAACTGTACAGAGTCCCACAGAATGTCCAGGCTTTGTCCTCATATATAAGGCTTCTTCCACATAACATGTCTGGTATTCTGATACATCACTGGGATGATATCAGGAATGAAGGCACTAAATAATGATATACCATAGCTATCAACCTCTTATGGAATGTCATCTGGACAAAGCCTGACATACTTGGTGGACAGAGGCCCAAAAACAGAGGCATATTTGGCATATTGCTGTTATAAACTGAGAAAGTTGCTGGTGTAACAGGGTTTGTTGTAACATATCTTTTCTGAGGAATATGAAGTCAGAAACACAAATGGATGCATTTACTGACTGCAACCCCCAGAGTATGCTACTGATTTTCCAAAGACAAAAAATGTCTGAAGAACACACCAAAAATAAGAGTCCAAATGCTGAACATTCTGCAGATAGCCCTAGAGTTGAGAGTTATGTCAACCACATAACACTGTCAGACTTAATCTCATGCAGAAAATCCATGTCCACACAAACCCTGTTAAACTAGCATTAATCCAACTGTATAACAGCAATACTTACATTCTGTCCCTATGTCTTGTACATTCTCCCCATTTTGTTGGGCTGTCTCCACAGTTTTCATTGTAAGAGGTATTTCAAACTACCCTCTGTGATGCTGTTGCTCACACACCTCCATGAAGTCTTCCTGACAGGCAAGGAAAGGGGGCAACACCCACATGAAGTACTCAATTATAGGAGTGTGTTGCCATGTCGTTGGCTATAGGAATAACAACACAGCCATTCTGCATGCAATTAGCAAGTGGGGGACACCAAATCATGCACAGGCCATCAGCTACTCATGAGCATTACCTACAAAAGGCAAGCTTCTGCCTATGCAAAACAGATGTACACCCTACATCTTGGAGAGAGAGAGAGAGAGAGAGAGAGAGACAGACAGACAAACAAACAAACAAACAAACCAACACAAATCGGAATCAAGCCAACTATACTTGGAAAAAAAAGGTATGTAAAACAAGTAAGAATGTAATGGAATGCAGTAGGGGATATGTAATAATGGGAAATAGGAAGTTCAACAAATATGCCTCAACAAGACTTCCTGTACTGATATATTGCTGATCAGAACCTATGACCATAGCATCTGGGTCTGTCTGCAGTGACATAGATCACAGCTCAGGCCCCTGAGTCACCCCAGGAAAGGATGGTTCACATGTGACAACTACTGGAGTGTGTGTTGAAGAATACTGACTGTGACACTGCTAGATCAACTACTAGGTTGTCGTAGATATCCATATGTTAATTGTGAATACAACTATGATATACATGTTTTTCTCAGAAATGTCAGAGATCTATACAGGGTATTTGCATCATAAACCACTATTGCAGATGTGTATGTTGAACTGCATGTGATATACTGAGCTCATAGCATTCAACTGTTCAGTGTTATGCACACTGACCATATGTGTACCTCATATTTGTAGTCATTTACTCACAGAGTTGTGTTATATCTGGCAAATTATTGGCAACCTGTGAAGACTGACATTACAACATCTCCTTCTCTTTCTTTTGGCTGTTCCCGTTAGGGGTCGCCACAGCGGATCATCTGTTTTTATTTCTTCCTGTCCTCTGCATCTTGCTCTGTTGCACCAACCACCTGCATGTCTTCTCTCACCACATCCAGAAACATTATCTTAGGCCTTCCTCTTTTCCTCTTACCTGGCAGCTTCATCTTTACCATCCTTTTCCCAATATACTCAGCATCCCTCTTCAGCACATCCAAACCAAAGTAATCTCGCTGCTCTGGCTTTGTCTCTAAACCGTCCAACCTGGGTTGACCCTCTAGGCTGACCCTCTAACATACATATTCCTAATCCTGTCCACACTCATCACACCCAGTTCAAATCTTAACATCTTTAACTCTGCCATGTCCAGCTCTGACTCCTGCCATTTAGTCAATGCCACTGTCTCCAACCCGTATAACATAGCTGGTCTCACTACTGTCTTGTAGACCTTCCCTTTCACTCTTACTGGTACTCATCTGTCACAAATCACTCCTGGCACTCTTCTCCACCCTCTCCATCCTGCCTGTACTCTCTTCTTCACCTCTCCTCCACACTTGTCATTACTCTGACCTGTTGATCCCAAGTATGTAAACTCATCCACCTTTGCAAACTCTACTCCCTGCATCCTCACCATTCCTCTATCCTCTTTCTCATTCATACACATATATTCTGTCTTAGCCCTGCTGACCTTCATTCCTCTCCTCTCTAGAGCATATCTCCACCTCTCCAGGGTCTCATCAACCTGTTCCCTACTCTCACTACAGATCACAATCTCATCTGCAAACATCACAGTCAACAGGGACTCCTGTCTGATCTTGTCTGTCAACCTGTTCATCACCACTGCAAATAAGAAAGGGCTCAGAGCTGATCCCTGATGTAATCCCACCTCCACCTGAAATGCATCCATCACTCCCACCTCAGACCTCAGAACTGTCACACTACGCTTGTGCATATCTTATACCACTCTTACATATTTCTCTGCTACTCCTGACTTCCTCATACAATACCACATCTCCTGTTTAGGCACTCTGTCATATGCTTTCTCTAAGTCTGCAAAGACACAATGAAACTCATTCTGACCTTCTCTGTACCTCTCCATCAACACTCAGAGCAAAGAAGAGCAAACATTGCATCTGTAGTACTCTTTCTGGCATGAAACCATACTGCTGATTGCTAATCATCACCTCCCTTCTTAACTTAGCTTCCACTACTCTTTCCCATAACTTCATGTTGTGACTGATCAGTGTTAGCCCTCTGTAGTTACTACAGCTGTGCACATCACCCTTATTCTTAAAATCAGTACCCAAACACTTTTTCTTCACTCCTCATGCATCCTGTCACTTTCCAAGATTACATTAAACAATCTGGTTAAAAACTCCACTGCCATTTCACCTAAACACCTCCATACTTCCACAGGTATGTCATATGGACCAACAGCCTTTCCATTCTGTATCCTCTTCATAGCTATCCTTACTTCCTCTCTGCTAATCCATTCACTTCCTGATTCACCATACCCACATCATCCAACCTTTTCTTTCTCTCATTCTCTTAATTCATCTGCCCCTCACAATACTCTTTCCATTTGCTCAACACACTCTCCTCACTTGTGAGTACATTTCCCTCATTATCCTTTATCACCCTTAGCTGATGCACATCTTTCCTAGCTTGGTCCCTCTGTCTAGCTAATCGGTACAGGTCCTTTTCTCCATCCTAAGTGCCCAACCTTTCATACAACTCTTCATATGCCTCATCCTTAGCCTTTGCCACCTCTCTGTTTGCCATGCCCCTCACCTCCTTATACTTCTGTCTACTTTCTTCATCTCTGACAATTCCACTTCTTCTTCACCAACCTCTTTCTCTGTATACTATCCTGTACTTCTTCATTCCACCACCAGGTGTCCTTGTACTCCTTCCTCTGTCCAGATGTCACACCAAGCACATTTCTAGCAGTCTCCCTTACTAGTTCTGCTGTAGTTACCCAGTATTCGGTAACTCTTCACTGCCACCCAGTGCCTGTCTTAACTCTTCCCTGAACTCAACCTCACAATCACTCTTTTTCAGTTTCCACCATTTGATCCTTGGTGCTGCGCTCACACTCCTCCTCCTCTTCTTGATCACCAGAGTCATCCCACAGACCAACATTATATGCTGCTTAACTACACTTTCCCCTGTATCCACTTTACAGTCTCCAATCTCCTTCAAAATTGCCCTTCTGCATATGATATAATCCACCTGTGTGCATCTTCCTCCACTCTTGTATGTTATTCTATGCTCTTCCCTCTTGTTAAAATATATATTCATCACAGCTGGATCCTTTCTTTTTGCAAAATCTACTACCATCTCACCTTCTGCATTCCTTTGCTTAACACTATACCTTCCCATCACTTCCTCATCCCCTCTGTTCCCTACACAAATATGGCCTTTGAAATCTGTTCCAATCACCACTCTCTCACGCTTGGGTACAGTCCTCACCATTTCATCCAACTTACGTCAAAATTATTCTTTCTGAGCCATCGCACACCCAACTTGCAGAGCATATGCACTAACAACATTCATCATTACACCATCAATTTCCAGCTTCATAAACATCACTCTATCCGACACTCTTTTCACCTCCAAAACACTCTTGGCATTACTGTTCCTTCAGAATAACCCCTACGCCATTTCTCCTCCCATCCACACCATGATATAACAATTTGGACTTGCCTCTGATTCACCTAGCCTTACCCCCCCTTCCATCTAGTCTCTTGCACACACACTATATCAACCTTTCTTCTGTCCATCATATTAGTTAGTTCTGTTCCTATACCAGTCATACTGCCAACGTTAAAAGTCCCTACCCTCACTACCACAGTCCTATCCTTTTTCTTCTCTTCCAGCCATATGAGTGTTGGACATCTTCCAGGTTATGTCTATGAATGCAAAGGCTACTGTGCTATCAAATGACTTAAGTGTATTGCAGCAATATTAAGAAAGTGTCACAAATTTTGGCCCATCTCCCCCATGTATGTGTGGCATCCTCCAGATGTCCTGCTCTAACAGGTTGAGACGAATGACTGAGCAGCAAGAGTGTAAATACAATGTGACTTACTGACATAGAACAGAAATGTATATCAGGTATTACCTGTGCACATGTATGTATGAGGTGGTGTACCTGGTCACCTGATAACAGCAGACATGGGATGCAAAACGTCAGGTAAATAAGCTGTACATGTTGTACACATGTGTAATCTTAGTTTCTGTGCATCCAAAAGAGTTAGATTTCTACAGCTACTGGTTGTTGCATTGCCCTGACACAGACTTGGGTACTAGAATAAGCATGATTATCAGGTTGAAATTGGAGAGGTGTCCAACTGTGTTATGAACTTGTGTCCATGCCTACTACAAAGAAATATATTACCACCTACATAGCTGTATGGACTCAGCAATACATTACTTGTAAAACCTGCCTACACCAAGGTAGAGTAATCCCCTTTGCTGGACAGCAGTAATACAAAAAAACACATGATCAGTCACTATATTGGCTGTACAGGGCAAACTAGGAGCAGGCACCAACTTGGCAGCAAGTCAACCTTTATCTGAATGAGCATATAAGGTCACAGGTGGATTATTGTAAGGCTAACTATGAGTACAAATTGGACACATTCACCAAGGGCAGTCAGAAGGCCATCTTCACAAATGTCTGCAATCTCAGAGGCAACAACCCAACCCACCCTGTAATGGTGGTCAATCACACCACATACACACACACCATAGCTATAGCCAACCTGCTGCAGACAGGTTTAGGGCAAACATCGCCCCCACTGGCTCACCATCAGTATAGGTAGATATGCACAGCACTGCACCCCCCCTCTCATCATCAGGGAGCAGGTGCATACTGCCTAATCAAAGTCAACAAAAGCAAGTTTCCATGGGACCTGATAACATTCCTGTCTGCATCCTACATGAACTTAGGCATATGCTTCCAGCTCCATTACACATTGTATGCAAGCAAAGCCTGAACACCATTGACATCCCATCTGTAAGGAAGATGGCCGCTGTCATCCCTCTACACAAACGTGAATGATGAATGGTGGTTTATGCAATGCACTGGCTCTTATTGGGGGGAACATGACACAACTCCTCAACAGGAGCACAGGAAAATAATTTTCTTGGGTAGCAAAAGCCAGGGTACCTTTTTGGCTAGGCTTATATAGGCCCTAGGGCCAATAGCCTAGTACCTACCTATGAACCTATGAATCAGGACCAGGAGTGCAATGCATGTTCATATTGTGCTGATAGATGACAGGGGTATGATGTGGTTGTAAGTGGTGGCTAATGATAGGCAATATTGATGTGCTGGCTCTGTAAATAACTCTTGGCAATGTCTGAGGTCCTGTGATGTGTTTCCCTGTTTATGTCTTCCAGGTGACATGCAGTGGCAGCCAGCATATACTGCATCTGAAAATGCAGCCATTACTGATGCCATATTACCTTGGGCCACCATGGCTACACATACCATCAGGTCAGGCATTGGGCAACTGACCTGATACATTGTGCCTGGCAATCAGCTGCTGCCATGGCCAGGGACCGTACTGCTTCAGGTGGGGGTCCAGCCACACAGGACCCACTTACTGCAACAGAGGAGCTCCTTGCCAACCTTGGAGCAGACCCCACACAACAGCCAGCATAAGAAACACAAGTCATGAAGGTGGGTGGTACCCAGGCAACAGGCGAGGAGCATCCATGTAAGGCCACAGAGCACATAAATGTAATCATGTAGCAGTCATACTGTCTTGTATAGAGTATCTAGATGCATGTGTCAGTTCAAACTGCATTTGTGGGTGGGGTTTAGTAATGAACACAAGTGCACATCTATGGTGAAGGACAGCAAACTGTGTACTATCAGAGCTTGTACCGTACATGTGCAGAAAAGTAGCATTCATCTTGTACCAATGCCAAATGTCAGTCTGCTGACAATATCTCTCCCCCACAATGACATAGGTCCCTCTGGTCTGGATGTGGGACAGCAGCCTGAAGCTGGTGAGTAAGGGATTTCCCTGTTGTGGCTCACCAGTACGCCATGCATGTTAAGGTCATGCATTTGACCATGCACACAACTGTCACTCTCAGCCATATTGAGATATCTGCATGTTCACTTGTGGTGGGGTTAACTGCTTTGCATCACAGTGGTCATCACAGGGGCATATTTGCTGGAGATGTCACATATCTGTAGCATGCCTCATAACCTGTCATTGCAAGAGATCTGTACAAAGACTGACAAAATGGGGGGACAAAGGCCGAAAACTAGGGCCATATTTTATAAATTAGTGTTATAGAGTGCATATAAATGGTGTGCACACACCTGTTAGAATGCCGGGTATTTGTGATATACAAAAATGAGAGCACAATAAAACATTTCCGAACCCTTCCAACCTTTCATGTGACCTATAACCTGTACAATTCAATTGCAAAACAAACAACTCTGTTAGAGGATCAATTTTGACACATAAAAAACGTACAAGAAGCTAGATGCATAAGTGTGCACAGGCTGAAGCTAATACTGTGTTGAAGCAGCTTTTGATATAATTACAACATTACATCTTCTTGGGTGCCCACCTGCCATCAATTACAGAGACTCTTTGATTAACAGCAAATAATGGTCAGCTGTCCTACTAGGATTATCCTAACATTTACTCAGTTGCCCACTACAGCAACAGCCATAGTTCGCATACAGCTTATAAAGCAGCATAGGGATCTCATTTGTGAAAGGTATCAGCCCAGAGAAGGGTACACACACATTTCCACAGCATTGCATATACCATGGAACACAGTGAAGACAGTCATAAAATGCTGGTGAAAATATGGGGCAACAGTGACATTGCAAAGAACTGGACATCCCTCCAAATGTCTGGAAAAGACAAGACCCAAACTGGTCAGGGGAGGCTGCCAGGAGACCTAGCTTTTGAAGTGTGAAACTCAATATATGTCATTAATTAGTAACACCAGTCCTCAGATCATCTCAGTAATGTGTCAGACAAATACAGGATTTATGAAGAACAGACCAGAAATATGAGCCACACATGTAGACATTCAGTAGCACTGCAACATTGAGAGGTATGTCCTGTAGGAGTTGTCACTGTGCTATTCAGGTGAACAGCAATTATGTGTATATGGATGCAGTGTGTGCTGCTTGAAGACCCATCACCTACTAACATTACTCACATATCACAGAGGTGTATATAAGTAGTAACAATAAGTGGAAATGGCTGCACTGCATGATGTCGAGGGCCTGTCCAGGGTGTGTATGTAGTGGTCTGACTGTGTTGTGAATGTCACCAGTTGGCTATTGTGAGGTCTGTGTAATGCCTGTCTGCCACCTCACCTGTGTGTGCATGTCTGTGCGCGCGCGTGTGTGTGTGTGTGTGTGTGTGTGTGTGCATGCATGTGTGTGTGTGTGTGTGTGTGTGTGTGTGTGTGTGTGTGTGTGTGTGTGTGTGCAGCAGTAAACATTATAGTGCAGGTATTAATTTACATATTTTCACTTTCCCCCACAGGTGGAAATGGTGGTCGTGGTCCCTCCTGCTCAGAATCTGATGTCAGTGATTCTGCAGACTCTGACAATGATGATGGTGATAGTCAGGCACAAGTGGGGTTGTCAAGGCTGAATCTGTGCCATCAGTTGGCACCCACAGTCATTCACAATGTCCACGCACAAAGTCACAATGCCCACACATACCCCGTCCCCAGCAGCCACAGATGATGGACAGTTGGAAAGTGGTGGCATGGAACAGGCTAGTGTGGTGACTATGGCAGGTGTGGATGTAGAACCTTGCCATAGCCAGAGTGCAGGCGAGGTCCCACACAGATGGATGGACAGGGGTGCTTGCTGGCAGACTACTGCTCATTAAGCTGCTGCCACAAGTGCCACAGCAGGTGTCACCAGACACATGTTTCAGGTTGTCATGGATGTACAGGCATGTAGTGAATGCAATATCAGACAAATACTCAGGGTGTTGGATGCAACTCTTCCTGATTTACGTGGCAACATACATGGCCTTGTTGAGGCCATACATCAAAATACTGAGGTCATGAATAGACGGTGGAGTGAGACCTTTGCAATCCTCAACCATGGCATGTCTGTGCTAGAGTGTGTGGAGGGAGATGGGCATCGGCCACATGGATGTAGGTCAGCACCAACATCAGCTGAGAGTCTACAGGGGCATGCACATTCACACTCCTGTAGTGGCAGTGACACCAGCACTACCATAGAGGGGTTGCTGTACACACCACAATGGAACAGGCCATGGGAACATGGTCCGGGCCGGTCCCATAATGGACATGAATCCAGCAGACAGCAGTCACCATCAGGAAGTAGTACTGCATCTGGCCTTGGGCCTGGTGGTGCCAGTGAGACCCCTGGCAGGACCAGTTCCCATGTCCGTGGCTGGAGAAGGTGAACTGGACACCCTGCCATGTACGGCCCACAGCTGTCCAACATACCCCTGTGTAGGGCAGCCACATGGCGTGACTGTGTGCATACATTCACACAGACATCTGTATCACAGGCATGTCACATCTAAACACACACAGCACCTCTGCACAGCCCGTCTATAGGATACCCCTTCAAGCACACACACATGATGTCAACCGTATGGCCCAGCTTAGGTTTCCGGCAAACCCACACCATACCCTGTGCATATGATGATACTTGTGCCACATTCCTGTCATCCATACCATCGATGCAAGGACATGCTAATATGGGTCAGATGCACAGGGTGAATATAGTACAGTGTAGCTATATAATACTGTGTAAAGTGCTGTCTGCTTGCATTTGTTATGGGTACACATAAAGGTGTATGAACCTTATTAGCCATGATGCATTTTGCTGTTAGTACCACTGACTGACTGTAGTCTGACATGCTGTATTCTGTTTGTGTTCTAGGTGTCTGTGTGTCTGCAGGCTGTGGCCTTGTAGACATTACCAACGTGGAGTATGGCAGAGTGGAAATACATCAACTGTTACATAGCCAAGGTACAGCTTTATATGTATGTTTACCAGTTGTGTATACATGCAACTGTGTGTGATGGCCACTGTTGTCAGACAGTGTGACGTGGCGTACATACACCTTGTCACAGACAGGTAGCCTTCAGACATGTAACCTCATTCTTGTGTAGTACCACAGGCTCATACATACAGAACAGGTTACTGGAGTACTGTCAGTAGGTCCCTCACAAGCTTAGCCATTAGATTAACTGCAACAGATTCACCTGTCAGCACCTGTTGTCCCTGCCATTTTTTTCCCATACACTCAACCCTGAAGCAGTTGGTGAGGGCATGCATGGTACTGTGTATGACAGGTTTGTGGTATGTATTCCTGAGTTCAGTGGGTGGAACAGGGAGACAAAATACTATTGTGCCCTGTCTTGGGGACTAGAGGCATATCAGTAAAGACCACAGGTCAGATTGTAATGGCATACATTTGAGTTTCAGACTTCTTACCCTTCATAGCCTTACTGCAACTGCAAGACTTGCTGTGCTATCACTGTGTGAGTCTCGGGGGGGGGGTAATTCAACATTGCCGCCATTTGTGGGCCTTTGCCAGACATTCCTCTCTGGTTTTCTACAGCTGACTTGCTGTGTGGGTCTGAGAGTTGGGTATGGGACCCCCACACTGACATCAATGCCTGTGACCAGTGGACCCCCCCACCCCCAGTTAGTTGGCCCCATGCATATACTGCAGTGAGATTTGCTACCTTGGGTACTATTACATAGTGTGAGGAGGGCAGTATTGGGCAGACATTTCCTGGTGTCCCACATAGCTGTCAGTTTGCTGCTATCTCGGTAGGTCACCCCATTCCCTTGCTTGCATGCAGCATTACCATAGATAAGCTACCAAAACATACTAATCCATTCATTTATTGTTAAGAAGACTGACTTACCTTGTGCCTGTGGAGTTGTGAGGACTGTGCTTGTGGGCCACTTATGTTGGATGCACACAGTACACTGCCTATACATGGTAAGTTATAGATAATGTGATGTGTGTGTCATCCATTTAACTGTTTGTGCAAGTCAGAAAGAGGCATCAGTCCCTGGGTCCCTACAGTTAGTGTGTGTGCTGTGTGTTGCCTGTTTGCCAAGACCTGAGCATACTGGGAATGCCTCCATCTGCCTACAGGAACAGGCTCAGGGGCCTCCTCCTCTGAGACCCTCTGTGCCTGTGGGGACCTTGGCAATGGTGGTGGGCAGAGTGGCCCTTACCTGTGTTGTTCCTGCTACAGCTGTTTCCGCAGGATTGTATTGTGTAGCAGGGCACATACTATGAACATGTGTGCACATGGGGCTGGAAAGTACTGCAAAGCTCCACCAGATGTGTCAATGCAGCGAGACCATGGCGTGAGCATCCCAAAAACATGCTCTGTAATGATGCTGGTATGTGCATGTGCCTCATTATGACATTGTTGAGTGGGTGTGTGTGCATTTCTGATGGGTGTTATCATCCATGGTTCCAGTACATAGCCAGCATCCCCCACCAGATGGCCATATGGGATGTCTCCACTGGCAAATGCCTGGTACAGCTGTGACAAATGCCAGATGTGGGAGTCATGATAGCTTCCAGGGCTGCCAGCACACACATTCATGATAATGCCCTGGACATTGCACATGACCTGATAAAAGTAAAGCCCTTGTGGTTTATGTAGACCCTACTATCTTCACCAGGTGGTGTTTTCATGTGAATGTGCGTGCAGTGTATCACACCCATTACTTCTGGGTATTCTGCTACATGGTGGAAGAGATGCATATTGCTGATCCTCTCCTCATGGGTGTTGGGGAAGTAAATGTGTTCACCAGCATGTGGAAGAATGGCATCCAGGAACTGGTGGACTACCCTGGATGTGGATGCCTGTGAGACCCCCATGATGTCCCCAGTAGGTCTTTGGAAAGTACCTGTAGCTAGTATTCTTAAGGCTACACATACCTTGGTATCCACTGGGATGGGCTCCCTCTGTTGGCTCTGGGTCTGAGTTGAGGCTGGCACAGCTCGATGATTTGTTGCAGTATGTCTCTGTCCACCATGTAGCTCTCTACTATCTCCAGATCATGTAGCCCCTGGTAAGTTACCCTGGGTCTGTACACTGTTCTCCTCCTCCTTAGGTCTGTGGCAGTTGTCAGTATTATCTTCCTTACCACCCTCAACCTCTAGCACATACTGATGGATCAAAGCAATGGCTGCCCCTAACATGTTTTTGGTTAAAATTCCCCCATATGGGTACACCAATGGTGCAGAGTTTGTGGGAAAAAACAGACTGTAAGGTGTTTCCATAGTTTATACTGTTGTGCTGCAGATGCTGTCTGTATGATTGGCTGACTATGATGCATTCCACTTGTCAGCTATGTTATTTTTACTTGATTGCTTTAATTCTGTTATTTTTCTTTTTCCCCTTCCCATTTCTGCCCCTTTTAAGCCCCGAGGTGTGCTGCACAAACCTGGTTCCCAACTGTAAACAGTTCTGCTATTTTCATTTTTTTTTTTTTTGACTCAGCACGCACCACACAAATCCATTTAGCTAAGGTAAACAATGACAATTGGCCCTCCCCTGGACATGAACATGCTTTTCAGTTCATGGAATAAGGCAATACAGCCTGAGACACATACCCTTGCTTAGGTGTGCTTAGCTAAGCTCATCTGGGAACCATGGAGCTCTAATGTGCTTACACCAAGCATGGCTCACGCCCTTTTCATGTCTGCTGCTCCTCTTACCTACACAATAGTGTTATAGCACCTACATGGTTAGGTGCAGTTTGGCACTTAGAATATTTTTGTGATTCAGTAAATTTCCTCTCATTTGCATACCCCACTGCCTTAGTCCCTAGTTACTGCACTATACCACAGCCTTTCCCCTTAGCAACCACTGTTCCCTGGTATTGTTTTGATTCTGCATGCCATAGACTATAATAGCACAATGCAGATTTCCCTTAAAATTGTGTTTTCACATTTTCTTTATTTTCGGCACAATCCCATTTGCACACAGGTGCCCTATGCTTAAACGACCAAGATCGGCCAAAAAAAATAAACTTTCTTTTTAGAAAAATGAAAAACTTTTCCATGCCAATGGCCATATATTTAGCCATTGGCATGCCTAAAGATTATAATACATGCTTTTATTTGAGCTGTCATGCCTCTATTTTACTTTTTGCCAAAATATTTTCAACTAGTAGCCAGATACATTTCTGCAACTAACACTATTCTTGCACGGATGCCTGCCTGCTTGCTGAATCACTAATTCACTTTATTTCCATGGTTTCCACTGACAAATTAGGTAATTAGCATTATGCAGTGGTGTCCATGCAGGAATGGTGTAGGCAAGCTCGTGCACATCAGAACAGTAGTTTACTGGATCGCTCGGCAGACATATTCCGTGCAGGAATGGCTACACTGTTCCTGCACGGAGATTTCGGTTTATTGAATCCGAGGAATTAACTTTTAAAGAACCAACATGGCATAAACTCCTAGGTTTATAATCACTTGATAAGTTTCTGTAAATTTCTTGACTCAGGTTTCAAAGTAAATATTTCATTCAAGCCTGCAGAATAAATTACCTAAACCTTAAAATCCATTTATTTTCATGTCTTTCTGTTAAATTAATAGTATCACATCCTCTAATATTCTCATAAATATTTTCCAAAATTAAAAGCTTAAAAGTATGGGTGCTATCTGTGTTACTTATATGCTAATATTAAAGGAGGTGATTTATTTTAACAGAAAGACATGATAATAAATGGATTTTTAAGGTTTAGGTCATTTATTCTGCCAGGCTTGAATGAAATATTCACCTTGAAACCTGAGTTAAGAAATATACAGAAACTTATCAAGTGATTATAAAGCTAGGCATTTATGCCTTGTTGGTTCTTTAAAAGTTAATGATTATTAATTGAATGATTGTTTTATTATATATATATAAAGATTGTTGTTCTTTGGTTTATCTGTTCTACAAGCCTGAGGAAGCAGTATTAACTGTGAAAGTCCTTGTGCTGTTGCACTTGCGAATAAACAGTTATTTTATTTTTAACTTTCTCTGTGTTTCTGGAATATTTTACTTTGTCTTATCTAAATAAGTACACATCATAAGGGTATAATCAGTATAGGGCTATATATAGTGCCTGATGACCCTTGTATTTAACTGGCCCATTACACTCACCAATGCCTGCATAGCTTCCATTGCTAACCTCTTCAATGTACTGTAGATGGTAGACAGGAGCAATAAAGGATGCAAGAGACCACACTGTATGACTTAAACAGCAGTATTGTTTCAGAGATCTGATTTGTATCTGTTGATTATGAACACATTCTGCCTATCACATATGCCTTTAGAATCTTCCATATCACTTCTTGACTAAACTTATCAAAAGCCTTTGCCATATCATGTCACTGGTCGTCTTATTTTATTTCAAAATCATAACTGTTGCATCTTTTAAAATTATGTACATTTCCCTCAGTTTTCTCTTCATGTTCCTGAAAAAGCTCTTTTCCTATAACTTCATCCATATCTTTTTCCATCTGTTTTTGTATTATCTTAATAAAGATTTTATAATCTGTATTTCCCAATGTTGTCATCCCCAATGCTTTATGGCATATCTTTCACCTTTTCCATGAGCTGTAATTACTTTCAAACACATATCTTCATTTGTTCTTCCCTTCTGTATCCATTCATTTAATACTTCACAGAATATTAATTTCTCATGTTTCCTCCCCTATAGTTGCTGGAGTGAATGTGGTTGAGTGTCAGTAGCACACAGAACAAAGAGATGAATGGGGTAATGCTAAATGTTGTTTCCCATAGGAGATTATTGCCAATGTGATTTATAATTATGTGTTCATAATCTAATCCATTTCTGGTACTGATTATTCCCTTCTTTCTTTTATTATTTCTTCCAGTTTTTTCTAACATTAATCTCCTTTCCTAGATAATTCTTAACATTTTCAGATTTTTTTACATTCCGTGCTTCATCTTGTATTATTTCCTTTTCAAAGATTCTACTCACAAACTTTTCCACAATTGCCTTTTTTTCTCTCTGTCAATATCTAATATTTTCTTCTTTATCAAGCAATGTATCCCTTCTTACTTCTCTTACCTTTACCTCTTTTTATAAAAATAGTGAACCGTCTTATTTTTCCCATTTAAAAAAATCTTTAGTGCAGATTCAATAAAACCTACACAGGCTGTTAAAACTGTATGCATGTCATGACATGATGCACACATGATAGCACTCCATTTTGTATTCAGTAAGCAGCTCTACACACCATGTAGGGCTGCATAAACCCAGTAAACATTGTGGCATGCTAATTACAACATTAACAGCTGAATTGTGTGCTAATCAACCAGTCCAAGATGGAGCTATTCAACAAGCTATAAAGCAACCATGTAGACTCAGTGCTGTTTTCCCCTAAACATTCTAAAACCTATTGCAATACAACCACATTAACTAGGCTACATGGAAAGACTGTTAGGGGCTGCTGTTTCTGTTATTTATGTATATGTTCAGCAGGCCCATGTCTATGCAGCTGCTGCTGCTAATAGCCCATGGCCAAGAAGGAGAAGGGTGTTTAGACCCTGTTTAATTTTTCACAGTCTGCATGAGATAGAAAATGTAGAGCCCTACATGGTGGATAGAGACATACTAGATGAACTCTGCAACTCCTGTCTTCTTCAACTGAGATCAAGAGCAAATCAAGGGGGACCAATCCCAGTGGGGATTAAAGTATGTATAAAACTTAGAATTTTAGCAAAAGGAACATTCCAGAGACCAACAGTGGACAGGCTGGGAGTGTCACAGGCATCAGCATCCAGTATACTCCATTAATTCCTAAATGCTATGCTACAAAAAGGCAGTGAGTACATAGATTTTCCCTGTACACCCGAGGACAGAGCCAGAACTATGCAGGAGTTCTACCATGTAGCACACTGCTATGAAGTCCTGGGTACCATAGACTGTAAACATGTAGAAATCAAAGCACCACCTGGGGAAAAGGGAAGGGTGTATCTCCATTAACTGCCAGGTCATGTGTAATGCTAAAGAAATTATCCTGAATGTGTGTGCTGGCAACCAAGGCAGTTACCCCAACTCATATATCTGGCACAACTCTCAACTGTATGAGATGTTTACTAGGGAGGATATCCTCCAGGGTCATTTACCCAAGGATGCAAGTTATGCACTGGAACTTTGACTGATGATGCCTATCAGAAATGCACACACACCAGCAGAAGAATACTATAATTAGGTACACAATCAAACAAGAAATATCATAGAGAATGTGTTTGGGCTGCTGAAGTCACTGTTCCAGATTAAAAGTTATGATACTCTAAATTAGTTAAAAGTAACCCATGTAATTAGCTTAATAAGATATTGGAAAGCACACTTGCCTGAATAGGCAGCCAAAATTCAAATTATCCTTACCATCCCCAATGCATTAGGCCCCCTTTATGCTTTGTAACTGCATTTCTATTTAACCACCAAGTGTCTGCAATACTATATAAGAGCTTTCATTATTATTAAAAAACTCAGTGGTAAAGTCCTTTTCCATTACTGGACCACCATGGCTCTTTAAAAAGTTACAAGCAAAAGCAGCTTTAAGGAATTATATGTATACTATTTAAAAAAAAACTATAAGCTTTTAGTAAGTGCTACAGTGGATTTTAAACACACATGTTTAATCCAGAATAACTGATTGTTTCTCTATTAAATGCCACAGCTGGGGTCTTCCCGCTCCATTCACCCTCACTACGCTTAGGCTCACTCTGCTCCCATACCCTACCCCCATTTCCCACCCACCCCACTATACCCACATTTATTTAATTGTAACCACTTATCCTAACCATATTACCCAATCACACAATCTCTGCTCAATTACATCACAGCTAATTAGTAATTATCTCCCATAGTTTACAATTCATTAATATACTTAAGAAAGCTTTAGTACTACAGTCAATTAATAGAACATTTTGCCCTTACTACTACAATTACAATGCTCTCAATAGCAGCACACCTTACCTCATACCACATTCAACTAAAGAACTCAACAACCCCTTATAATACTCTTTTACCTTACCCACAACAGATAAAATCAATAGATATTAACATTTTGCCCACAATGTACAAAGCTGATAACATAGATCAATTTGCTTATACTTTAATTCCACAGCAAAATTATCCTCCTATCTCCTTAAAATACAGCAAACTAATAATAAACTGCTTAAAACTTTAACACAGTTAGCCATGCAACTAACCTTTAGTGGGGATATCTACACAAATCCTGGCCCCAGCACCAACCCACCCTAAAAGCACTCCCAGTATTTAATCGCTCTATACTTAACCTTCTTCATAACAAATTTGACTTCCTATTAATAAATTTAAACATTAGAAGCATTTATTTATTTATTTATGTATTTATTTATTTATATTTGTTAACCGGGAGTGTCTGACTGGACGTAGGTCCGTTTTCAGCGGAGGCCCGGGGAGAAAAGCTCCACAGTTAAAATAAACAGACACTAGTTACATTGGATTACATAGCGATTAACAATTTACATAGCAATTACTTACAACATATTTACAGATGAAGAACATAGTACATCAGTAGACAACTAGAATCTTTATCTGTGAAGTACATAACAGACATTAACAAATGTTACAATAAGAAGTTCCTGCTGTATAATAAGTACTAGGCTTATGAGCATCTGAGCTTGCTATAATCAAGGTAGTTAGTGGAGTGGAAAGAAAGGAAGTGGTTGGATGGGGTGGGTGATATTAGAGTGGGAGTTGCAAGGGCATAGCCAGCATGTTTTTAGGTGCGCTTTTAGTAAAGTTTTGAAGTGGGTGCATGATGGTATGTAGGTAATTGTGGGTGGGAGGGTGTTCCATAATTTGGCTATGGTGCAAGAGAATAGTGCTTCACCAGCAGAGTTATTGGCTTTAGTGATCTTCAAGTGATTTTTGTTGCTGGATCTTAGTGGTCTGGTAGTGTGATAGGGTTGGAGTTGATTCTGGAGGGATTATAGGAGCATTATAAACAAAACACAAGAACTCCACTTAGCTCTCACCCACTACTCACCTGACACTTTTTTATCACAGAAACATGGGTAAGGGCTGACATTATCATAGGTTCATTGGTGTGTACTAGGCTAATGGTCCTGGAGCCTTTATAAGCCTAGCCCATAGGATTACCCTGGCATTGTGCCACCCAACCTTAGTTCCAAGTTTCTCTGTTGAGTAAAGCCACTGGAGTGATCCCTGGGGTGAATTTTCTATTTATCATCCATTCATCAAGATTTCTCTTGAAGAGAGTCATTGAGGTGCTCAGCTTGACATGTATGGGAAGTCTATACCATAGCATGGGCTGTCTCTAGGTTATGAACCTGTCCCTGCAGCATATTTTGTTGATTGTGGTAAGGGGGTTGAGGTCTCTGGAGTGTGTGGTACAGAGGGATTGGGATTTCTTTAGATGTAGCATTTCTAACAGAGCTGGGAGAGACATGACTTTGTAAGTCAAGCAGAGATCGCCTGTAAGTAGACGATATGAGACAGATAATAGTTGGAGTTTTTTAGTCTTTCCATATAGGACAAATGTTTAAGACCTAGGATCCTCTTTGTGAGGTACTTTTGCAGCCTCTCCCATTGTTGAAGGTGTTTAGTGAGGTACATGCCAAATGGGGCAATGTACTCAATGATGGGCCTAATGAGGGAAGAATAGAGGGAGACAATGACCTCTTTCTACCTGGATGCAAAACTCTTAGTAATGAGATGTGCCACATAGGAGGACTTTCTGACCACACTGGCAATGTGGTGGTCAAAAGAGAGGTTGCTCTCAACCTGTGATCCCAAATCTCTTATAATGCCTTCTGTGTTCAGTGGACTACCATTCATGTATTAATTCATTGGAACCGCGTTTTTTCCCAAAGGGGATGAAGACACATCTTTTTGGCATTGAGCTTAAGGCCATGGTTTTGACACCAGTTGTTAGACTCAGTGAGGCCTTTCTGTAGGATGTCAACATCACTCAGGGAGTTAATAATAGCTCCCAACTTGCAATCATCTGTGAACAGTAATGAAGTCATACCTCCCAGCTATAGTATGCACAGGGTTGACAGAAAGGGCAAGACAGGAGGGGGCTTAGCCATCCTCTTTAAAAATTAGCTTATTCTAGAACACATGCAAGAGACTACTACTGATTTTGGTAACACAGAAGTGATTCTGGCCAAACTTAAGATCAACTAAAAAAAAAAAATACTTAAATATGAGTTGGTAAATACATACCTCCTGGATGGTCCACTCCATCTCTATCTCAGGAAACCATTATCATGGGTGATCCCAATATATATTGGTCAACATATAACTTGCAAAATCCTTCAAACCAAATTAACCTCCATAGTTTCAGAAAATTATCGAAACACCCACAATAATTGACAAAACTACAAAGAGACAATCCATACTAGACTGGATACTAACTGAAAGGCTTTCCCTCTCACTACAAGCTGGCTGTCTCCAAGACAGTATTAGTGACCATCTCCCAACCTAATTTCTTTTTCAAATATTAATCCAGCAAAACAAATGACACAGGATGTCATAAGGAATTAAAGGAACTTCACCCACCAAAATGTTATATCCACCCTTAACCTCTGCAGTTGGACACCACTAAAAGACTTCCCTCTTGATTAATCTGTACAATATTTTAGTTGTAATTTCCTAAACATCCTGAACAAATTAGCCCCACCAAGAACAATCAGAACCAAAGTAAATTATGTCGTATGGTTATCCAAAGAAGCCAGATCATTGTTAAAACAGAGAGATAAAGCATGTCATCTATGCCAAAAAAAAAAAGAAATTGCATGCCACCACATAAGCTTATCAGGAACTCAGAAATAAAAATAAAAAAACAAATCAAACAGGATAAGATTAGTTACTATCATGATATTCAAGTTAAACACCAAAATAATCTGCAGAACTTCTGGACAGTTATTAACAAAGTCCTACAACCTGGAAACACCACCACTCCAACCCCTACAACCACAAACAAGGTAAACCCTATAGCTATGTAATTCAATAAACACTTCAGTGAATGTATAATAGCACTAAGAAATAACAGTTCCACCCCTCTTTCAGATGTTCCTAGAACAAGTACAGATAACAACACCTTCCCCTCCAACCTGTCTCAACTGATACAATAAAAACAACCTAAAATGCTTAAGCCAACAACCCTAGCAGCTGACAACCTACCAGCTGATTGTCTTAAAATACAAGCTAATGCTATCTCATACCCAGTATCTATCTTAATAAACCAATCAATGTCTGAACAACAAATACTAACAATATGTAAAATATCTTACATTACATTATTCCACTACATAAAGGGGGTAACTCAACAGAGCTATCCAATCACAGACCAGTTGGTATCTTGTCACCACTTTCCAAAATCCTCAAAATATATATTCATACTCAGATCCTGAAGTATCCACTAAATAACAACCTCCTATCCAAAACACAGCATGGTGTTCGTCCCTACCATAGAACTACCTCTGCTCTAATGTCCTTTACTAATATTGTTAATCAACACAGGAACAATGGCAAAATGGTATCATGTATCTTTGTAGACCTATCAAAAGCATTTGATAGGGTCACCCACAACAAATTTTTAAAAGGTACTCTCAGAATTTAACCTTAGTCCCTCAACCATTACTTGGTTCAAAGAATATCTAATGGGGTGACAACAGACAGTAAAATGGCAACAAAACATGTCTTCTTTACTCCATGTTAACCTAGGAGTCTCACAAGGCTCAGTTCTAGGACCACTAGTATTCACTCTTTTCATCAACAATGTGCACACTACTACACTTCATGTCTCTCTTGTCCAATATGCAGATGGCTACACTGCATGCCTCCCTTGTCCAGTATGCAGATGGTTACACTACATGCCTCCCTTGTCCAATATGCAGACAGCTACACTGCATGCCGCCCTTGTCCAGTATGTAGACAATTGATATGTGCTGTGTTGTCTCTGCTATACTTACAACTAACACAAGAATCCTTCTCTGAAGTTGAAACCTGGCATTCAGAGGCCAAACTCATTTTAAACCTTAACAAGACCAAACTCACGCTCTTTCAGCCAGCCAGAACTTCACATCCCCCACAGCTTTCTTCCATCATATTTGCAAACCAGACTATCATCACCCCTGTATCCCAGACAAAGTACCTAACCAAAAGCACAAAATCCACTATCACTAGAACCCATCCGATCTCAACACTACTGTATGTCTCATCTATCCTCACTAACAAAAAAAATCTTCCTCAAAACTTTTTTTTCAAATTTATTTAAATGAATTCCATAGTATTTATACATAACATCTTAAATAACTATGTACATTATTTACATTAGCCTGACACTATAACAGATCTTAATGTATACAGTTACTTTATAAGTATGTCCAATCCATTATCAGAGTCTCTGATCAATTATTGTATAGTGTCAATCAACAATAAGACTTTCTCCCAAGGGTTGTTGATAAATGGCTTTGGATAAATTCTTAGTTCTTTAATTTTAATTTTCAATAATGCTGTGATCTTCAGTAGGCTGTAGAAGTCTTCCAAAGTTGGTATTGTGTTTGTATTCCATCTTCTTGCTATATATTTCCTTGAAATTGCAAGTATCGTCCATTCAAATGAGGACCTACATTCAGATTTAATAATACAAGAGCTTTAGCTAAATAAAATGATTCATAAAATAAAGCTTGTAGAAAGTTATTAATACCATTCCAAAATAGCTTAATTTTAACACAATCAAAGAAAATGTGGTTCCAATCTGCATTGTGTACTTGCTCACATCTCCGACATATTCCTTTTATGGAAGAACTAATTTTACCGATTCTGTCTGGAGTCAAGAATGCTCTGTGCAAGCATTTTCAATTAAAAACTTTCCAGTATTGTATAAAGGATGTATATTTTATCGATAATAAGATATTTGTTTTAATATCTTCAGTTAACTTTATTGAGTGTCCTTTTGTTATATATTTCCAATATGAGGTTTTGGGTGTTGTTTTATAGTTTATCAATATTTTGTAAAATTTTGAAATACTGTTTCTCATGTTAAAGTCATTATAAATGATTTCATATATGTATTTCATAAATTTGGTTATTTCTTTAACTGAAGAATTGTTAATTATTCTACTTAAATCTTGTAAATATGACAGAATACTCTGCAAAGTTAGCCAGTCCTGTTGTTTAATTTTGTATGTTGTTTTAATTACTTGCATATCTAAAACTTTTAGTCCTTTGATATATTGGAGCCAGCAAACAAATCCTTTCTATTCCCAGAAATTAATAATTTCTCTATATATTTTATGTGAAAAGTTATTTGTGGCTATAAATGGTGTTAAATGATCAAACCAGATTTCTAACTTTATATTTGCAATAATAATTTTCCTAAATGAATCAATGTAATAATCAATCATATGAGTTTTAATCAGTTTATTTATGTTATATTGCATACTAATACATAATATGGGCCATGGCAAATTGTTTTTATCTATTTGAATTTTTTTTTGTAAATGAAATTCATTTATTGATATTACAGTTAGTAATTCTTTCCAATTTTCAGAGTAATTTGGACTTATACAATTTGAGATTATTTTAGATATTGATGCTTTTATATATGTTTCTATATCAGGAAAGTTTAATCCTCCCTGTTTCCATGGTCTGATATGATTCATTAAAGCTATTCTGTTTCTTTTGGGAAACCACAAAAATTTTATTAGGCATGAATTTATTTCTTTAAGTATATTCCTTTTTGGTAACAGTTGTATTGCCAAGGCTATATATAGGATCTTGGGCAGTAAAACTGTTTATTAACTGTAATCTATCTTCAAATATTCAAACTATTTTATTCCATTTTTCCACAGAGATTTTAATTGTGTTGATGATATTATTGTAGTTTTTTTAGACTAATTCATTATTATCCTTGCACAACTCAGTTCCTAGATATTTTAAGGTAGATTCTTGTTTCCCTATGATATGACCCTCCTTAGTCTGCAGTTCTTTTTTTATTTAAAAATAAAAATTTTGATTTTGATTTATTGAAATGGAGTCCTGAAGTCATGTGAAATTTGACAATTAATATATCTAATTCTTCTAGGGTCTCTTTTGTATTAGATAATATTAGTAATATGTCATCCACAAAGACCTTTATTTTACAATTGCATTGTTCATAAACATCTATTCCTTTGATTTTTATATTGTTACAAATTGAATCTGCCTTTTGTTATATGTATAGATTCAGAGGTAAAAGGACCTAACTTGACGTACACTAAATTATTTGTATGTATATATATATATATATATATATATATATATATATATATATATATATATATATATATATATATATATATATTCTTTAGGAGATGAGCAAAGGATGCAGGAAATTGAAATAGCATTAGGATTTTGAATAAATAGTCCCAATTTAGGGAATCAAAGGCTTTCTCTATATCTAACCCAATTATGAGTGTTTCTTTATTTTCTTTATTAATATAATCTATAAGAGAAATTATCATTTTAATATTGTCATGTGTGTGTGTCTATGATATATAAATCCAGTTTGATCATTATTTATTGTTTTGAACAGTGGCATTTTCATTCTGTTAGTTAATATTGTCATAAATATCTTATAGTCAATATTTAACAATGATATAGGTCTATATGAGCTACAGAGGTTTGGGGATTTGTTTTCCTTTTGGATTGGTGTGATTAAGGAATATCTCCAAGAGGGTGGTATTAAAGCTTGTGACTGAATTTCTAATAGAGTTTTATGGAAAAAGGATAGCATCTTTGCAGGAAAAAATTTATATATTTCTATAATTATGCCATATATACCTGGAGCTTTATTATTTTTACCCTCTTTTATTGTATCTGTAATTTATTTGTAGGATATGGGTGCTTGCAGATCTGGTTTTAATTTTTCTGGTATTTTTTTTATATTAGAACATTTTTTATCTAGATTTATTTGATTGATATGTATATTTTCTTTTTGGAAATGTTCCATATAGTGATTTCTATAGGCATCAAAAATGTCACCTATATCCGAGACATTTTTCCCTTTTTTTCATGGAAAATGCTTTTAGTGTTATTAGATTTTGATTGTATTTTAATTCTTGTGGATAAATTATGTAGATATTTGGGAAAATGGCCATGGTATTAATTTTTAGTTTTTCTAAAGCTAAACTAGTTTTATGTGTTAGAATTTTGTTGTATTTATTGTTTAATACTTCTACTTTCTTTTTCAGCTCCAAATGATTTTGATATGTTTCAGCTTTTACTGACAAAAGTTTGGATTGTAGATCTAATAATTCAGAATCCCATCCTCTGATTTTTTGTATACCAAGTTAGGGTTTTACCATATATGTAAGCTTTTAATGACTCCCATATCATTATTTTATTTGTCTCTGTGGTGCAATTAATATCTAAGAAGAACTGCAATTCAGATAATAACCAGGGTTTGAATTCTTTAATTTTAGTTATATATGCCAGAATTCTGAAGTTAAAGATAAATGGTTTGTACCCATTTTGAAGTTTTAGTATAAATGAATTGTGGTCTGAAAAGGGACAGGAAGTGATTGAGAAATTAATGATTTTAGAGTGTAAGTCATGGGCAGCAAATATTTTATCTATTCTAGTTTGGGTACAAAATCTGTGATCTTGATGGGAAGACAACAAATATTTATCTTTTTTAAATTTGAAAGTATCTACAAGATGAAATGATTCTACCCACTTGTTTAAAGCGTTTGATACAGCAGATGCATGCAGCAGTCTTTTATTTGTAGTTTCAGAAATATCAAATATACAGTTAAAATCTCCACCTAATATTAAGTTGCCTTTATAATTATTGGAAATTAAATCCAAGTGTTTTTAGCAGTTCCTGTTCCAATGCCTGGGAACCAGTATAGACTGGCTAGGGTCCTTATTCTTTCATTATATTTAACTATTACTAATGCCATAAGGCCTTCTTTATGTTCATACTTATAAATAATTTCTGGGTTAATCACATTTATTTTCCATAACATTTTTACCCGTATTGTTTTTGTTTTATAAGTGGATTGTGCCAATATCATATATTCCTTAGGATTCTGTTTGTAATTGCCATTTGTTTTGAAATGAGTTTCTTGAAGGAAGTCAGTTTGTGCTTTGTTCAGTTTTAAATATTTCAGTAGATTTGATCTCTTGCTAGGATTGTTTATGCCATTGGTATTTAAAGATAATAAAGTTAAATCCATCTTAGGTTATTTAGACTATGTTTTTTTTTTACTATTAAACATTTTCCTCTAATAACTATAAAGTATATGTTTGAGCTTTTAAAGGAAATTATCAATTTTATACTTTGAATGTTTACCAATAAAGTAATGTTTTGGACAGGCATACTAAAATGTCTTTGTGAAATAAATTTAAATTAAAAAATGTTAACAAAACTAAGATCCACACTAGCCATGGGATGAAAATCATTCCTATCTGATGGATAAACCTAAGTCCATCAGATTACCACTCATACCTTGACAACCCAGAACATCTGAGCTCCATAAATTGAATTATCATATGGAGAATATTTGTAATAGGAATACGCAATATTTATATTATTTTGAACAGATATAGTACTACTGTAGATTAGACAGAATACTAATATAATATAAATGTCTACTTATTGTATAAGCAATTAAAATTTACATGAAAGATATATGACAAGTAATTCAATCATAGTAAAGTCGGATGTATCATATATAAAACCTCAGTAAAAGATTATAGTACATAGCTATTTAACATATTCACCTTTATTAATTAAGTCTTTCAAAACTTAATATAAATAGATGGCAATAATATTTATACCTAATGTTTATAATACAATGTATTTTACTGGATATATCAGAAGTTATATGTCATTGTTTGCCAGCAATTACGTAATTACTTTGTTGCTAACTTACTTAAAGCATCAAGTTTGTTTTATGTGAACATTGATGAAAGTTAGTGCATTTTAATTATCAGTGCATCCCTCTCCCCCCCTCCTATTTCCTACACATAAGGATTTTCATAGCTGTAATTTCTTATTATAAAATGAGTGAAATTATAGGGTAAAAACAAAAAATGCACTTATTTTGATTAATGATTACAAATTCTCTTATAAATTGCCATTTTATGGCATATACTGAAATTTTTTAGGTTTAAATGGCAATATTCTATTTTGTATAATCAGCAAAGGTTAAACTGAGTGATTATTGTCAGAGTAATACTGTTTGTTCAGAATGTGATTGTTGCATTCTGTGACATTCCTAATTCAGGCTTCTATTGTTTCCCTTGACAACTTTGTCCATTTGATGTCATGTATAAAACATTAGTTACCTTGGTAACAGCTTAAGTATTATGTGTGGTCAAGATGGGTTACAAAACAACAATTCAAGTTGAAGTAATTATATGACTTGTTATGCACATTTACTTATATGAGAAAGTCATCATGCTTCCCCTTGATGTTCAATGTAGTGTTTTGTCATTTATTACAAGTTAAGACAGTAGTGTTATTATACACAAGCCCATGTTATTAAAACCTGTCTTTAATATCTAAATTCAGCAGACTGCTTTATCTTATATGATGATTATATATTTTATGTTTAGATTTACTGAAATCATGCATTACATAGCTATTGTGTGTGTGTGTGTTTTTTTTGGATGTTGCTTAGTTATTTGAGAGACTGCAAGCTGTAATGCTTGTTCTTATTATTAGCTCCTTCCAAACATGTTTATACAATCCATAGGCGTTAAATTATGAGACCCTTCTAGTTTCTTATTTGTTATAAGTGTATTTTCATCTTTACATACACACATATCAGTACTTCAAGCACGAGCAACAGTGCACATCCAATTTTGCCAAAATACCATTTGCTAGTTCATGTGATGTGTTTCCAGGCTGTTCTTAAAATATCCAAACCAATATTTGTCCTGTTCCATTTTACCAGCCTGTTCCATGCAGTGGCCACTCTGCCACTGAACCACTCAATACACCTTCCATTCCCACAGATATTTCCACAAAGGAAATCTGATGACTCTCTAGCATTTCCTGGCAACCCCAAATACCCCTAGAATCAGCTAGCCTCATATGCCCAATATGTCCAAGCAAGCTCACCTCCTAAACCACTGTAAAGGGTATTGTACAAGACCAAGTGCTCTTAGTCTTTCACACAGGGCTCAGTCCTGGGTCCACTCTTGTTCGGCATCTACTTTTCTGAAAACAGCAACACAGGGAGGGTTATGGCTGACAAGTTTGCAGATGACTGTAAACTGGGCTTATAGTTGAAAACACATCTGACACAGATGATATCCTCCAGAGGGCCTCCTGAAATGAAATGGTGGCAGAGCCATGGCCTGATGGCCTGAAGTAAAAAAAAAAAAAATATATAGTCATACCCTTCGAAAAAAAAACCTAGCTACCTACAATCCACTGAGCACAGAAAAAGTCATCAGGATGGGGGGACCCAGTTGATAGTAGTCTTTCGTTGACACTCATGTTGCTAAAGTAGTTAGGAAAACCTTTTATATATCCCCACACCCTGGTCATGAGGGATCACATCTAGAGATCAAGGAGGTCATCGTCCCCTATACATCACTCATTAGACCTGAGTCTGACCAGACACCTGATGCAGCTTGAAAGGCCCCAAAAGTTCTCACCAAAAGGATAAAGGGTCTCAAAAAATGTCTTCTGCTTGCCCCCACTGAAAGAACTCCAGCTTTTATTCAGTCTCATACCGGCTGCTCAGAGGTGACTCTGTGCCTGATACATATAAGCCATTTCAAACCCCAGATTTGATGAATATGTCACAATTCTCATCTAGAGAGACCAGAGGGGAAAGGGCGGAGACTTAACCCTTGGACAAATAGATATAAATAGAACGACAGGGAGGGACCCACCAGAGACCCAGAGACCCCTATGCTATGGAACAAAACACCGTACATGCTGCCATGTTCAGCTGCTGGTCTTGTTCATGGATGGGAGAGGAATCGAATATGGAAGGGATTATACCTCTAGGATTTATAGGATGAGTTCAGTTGACAGAGGCAATGAAAGGCATAGTTTTTAGTTTTATTCAACTAAAGGGGTCCAAAGGGGCCACATAAATATCCATGGCTAGGCTTATAAATGCCCTGGGCTGATAGCCTATGTATGGCTGAATAACTCAGACTTCCACTCTTATGTAAGTCCTTAATGTGTTTGGACCAAAATACATTTTAAATATAAAATTGTGCTTATTATTTATTTTTTATCAAGAATCAACTTAATGAGCTAAATGAAGTGTTGGGAGACAATCAATATGTGTACATGTGATTTAAAACAGCCATTTTATTCTATATACATTTTTTAGAAACCAAAAACTTCATTGCCGAGAATCATCTTGGAGGCTCATCAGAGCCTTTAAGCATTATCGTCACTCTGTCTCCATTACCATAGCAACCTAGGAGTATATCTTTCTGTGTGTCTGTGTACTGCGTGCCAGAGGCTCGTGATGCACATGAAGCAAAGCTTCACTTCACTGCAACTTCAAGCCTAAATTCCCTCCCTTTCAGTGAGGCAGCAGCTAGGAAAAGAACGGAGAGCAAACAGATCAAAAAAAAAAAAAAAGAAAAACCTCCCAACAGATAACACATTCTTCCAGCCCCCCCCCTCACTCAGCAGATGTATAAACAAACTATTCTCTTCCAAAATATCCCAAATCACAGTTGTATCCACCCCCTTCCTCTGGATCCAGGCTAAAATACCAAATAACTCTTCCTAATACACAAGCATCAGTAAACCTCGATCACAAGTCGCAACCCACAGCTTCCCAGAGATGAAAATGCCAACATACAACAGCTGCCATACATAGCTGCATCCATACACTCCATGTCAGGCTTAATCAATCAGCACTCAAAACTATGATACCTGCCATAGTTGATATTAACTATGTTTAGACAGAATAATAATGACATGTGTACTAGCTTCCAGACATAGCTGTATCCACGCACACCATATCAGGACTGAACAAACAGCACTCATAGCTGTGATACCTGCCATAACTGGTATTAACTATATTTAGACAGAATAATGATGACATTTGTACTAACAGCTTGCTAGTATTATTTAACCAGGATATGAATGACATTTCTAAATCATACTTTAACTGAAGAAGGCATTAGTCTCCATGACAGCATTTTTTTCCAAAACACTCTACTGTTACTGCTATTATATATGATGTTAATTTGTTACATTTGAGTCTGAACTCTGATGAATGGTACCTTGTTGAATTAGTTAATTAATTACTTCAATCATTATAAGTAAAATCAATGAAAAATGAACATGATAAGTATTCATTGAGTTCAAGTAGGGGAAAAGAAACTCCTATGTTTGTATCATATGTTGCTTTGTTTGGCTTATATATAATGTAAATAGTAACCCATCTTGACCTACCTTTGTTTGTGAAGAATTATTGGACTCTTTGAACATTCTGAATAAATCATTAATGTTTTTCAGTTGTTTAAGAAACCCTCCATTTTTAAAAAATAAAAAGATATGAGTGATATACCATATCAGTTAATACTTTGAGAGATGTAATTGTGAGAGTTATTTTTTGGGACAGTTATCTTGGAATCATTTTTTTTTTTTTGTTTCTTCTTTCGAGCATCAGTCCAAGGATTTGTTTCTTTTATTCTTTTAAGAGAAGGGGCCATCCTTTCCATTTCTTCTGGGATAGACAGTATGTTGTTTTTGATGAATATAGTAGCTTCTTCTAAGTCAATAAAGTTTCTCATCTCAGTGGCAAAACATATTTATATCTTGGCTGGAAAGGCCAACTGTGCTTTAATGTTGTTTTGTTTCAACAGTTTTATTATTGGCCAGACTTTTTTCCTTTGTTCTAATATTCTGGAAGAATAATCATTGTCAAACCTTATTAGACTTTGATTGTATTTTAAGGGTGATTTTCTCCAAGTCAGATTTTAATATTAGTTCCTTGTCCAGAAATGAAATAAATTTTATAACTATGGATCTAGGTGGAGTATTTGTTGAGTTAGAAGCAGGTTTCCTTAGTTCTCTATGCACCCTTTCAATTCCAAATGTCCCTCTTTAAAGTCTAAAAATTCAGGAATCCAGGTTCTTAAGAATGAAATAATGTCTTCACCTTCAGTGTTTTCAGGCAGACCAAAGATCCTTATGTTGTTTTTCATTTCCCTGTTTTCTAAGTCATGTATTTTGTTAAGCAGCCATGTATTCTGTTTAAGCAGAAATTATTTTTGGAATTCTTCCTCTGAGTCTCCCTTCAATGTCATTTAGAGAAGTCTCTATATTTGTTATTTTTGTATGGTGTTGCTGTAATAGTTCCTTAAGAGTATCAGGCTGTTTTAGAGAATTTAATTTGAGGTTTTCTAAGTCATTTTTAAAGCAATCCATCTTCAAAGATAGTTCCTATAAGGTAGATGTCATCAATTGCATTTCTTTTTTAAAGAAGCATCTTGATGAGAATTCCTTGAGTTGTTCATATTCAGGGACTCAATATATCTCCAAGTCACTTGACAGGAAAATGTTTGTATATCGCCACCAAAATCGATATTTATGTAGTTTAGTAGTTTATCTATAGATTTCTGACATTTTAAACTTGAAAATAATAAAAAATTCCTACATTATTATACTAGTTTATGGAGCTCTCAAAATTCACTGCTCTCAGTTGACCATCTAGGCTCCGCCCCACTAACAAAAAAATCTGATGTAGCCAAATTAGATAGCTGTCCAATAAAATTGCCAAACTTGCAGCAGACCACAACCATAGATCTCACCATGCAAAGAATTAAACTGTCTCATACTACCTAATCTGTTAACATATAACCACATTGCTACAGCAGATACACTTCTTAACCAACCAGATAAAGCCCTGCCTTACATACCTATTACTTCCCTATATTAATTATCATTCTTTATGCTTAAGTAATAAATCATTATTAGCTGTAGCCAAAGTAACAACTCTGCAGAAGATTCCCTCTATTTCACTGGTATAGCCAAATTATGGAACTCAATTCCTACTGATATAAGGTCAATTACAAACACCTTGTTGTTTAAAAAAACACTCAAATGACATGTACTGAAGTAAAAACAGTACATATGTACTAGTTCTGAATAGTTTTCACTATGCTTCTCACTCAGAAATCCATTATGTCCCTTCCTTAACAATCTCTTTTGAATGGGTCTATATTATAAGATTGAATGTTTAAATATTCGAACACCATAAGGGTGGCACCATATGAGCAAATATTTAAAACCTCACAAGTGTGAACGGAGATTGCCATAGGGAATTTTTCCCTTTACTTCAACATAGTGCCATCTAGGAGTTGGTATATTTAAGTAGCGGGGGCTGTGGAGGGTGCAGGGGGCTTGCCCCCCTGCTCAGGGCAATCAGGTAGGTTTATCTTTTATTTTTACATTTTTTATTTTGCTTTCGAGGTTTTACAACTTTGCTGATATGGTGTCGCCCATATGGTGTTTGAAGTTGTAAACCTTAGATCTTATAATATAGGCCCCTTTGAATCACTAAATTCCTTATCTGCACAATAACTTCACACTCATCAGCTATAAGTCTTATTAAAAAAATGGCAAATAAAACTCCACTTTTGGGGTCCAAACTTGTTTCTCTTTGATTTTCAGTTGAAATACATTAGATAATCTATCAATGTTACCTAATTAATTGTAGTAAAAGTTGATCTCAGTACGTGTAATAGATGCTCCTGATGGAAAATGGAATTAAGTGGTTACTCTTTATATATTCCATTGTAACAAATCTGTCTATCTGTTGTTTATTTAACTGTATTTGTACATTCTTGCCTTGTTATATATGTGGAGCTTTTCTCCCAGGGCATCCTCTGAAAAAGGACCTCTGTCCAGTCAGATCTTCTTGGTAAAGAAATATAAAATAAAATAAATTAAAAATAAATAAATACATCTGCAAGAACAGCAAGGGGAAGGGCCACACATCCCACCACCACTGGCAAGGTCACCAAAGCCACACACAGCTGAGGAGTCAGAGGGGGACCCAGCAGCTGCTGTGGGTGTAGGCAGATGTAGACACGGACAATATGCCCTCACACTGGCTAAGACGGAGGCAACAGATAGCACACATGTTCATCCCCTAAGGGGTTAAAGCCTTCATCCTATTCACAAACATACAATAACATTGATGCCAGGCAACACACCCATGCAATGACTGTGTACTGCTAATATCAGTCAGAAAACTAAAACTCTTGCAACTGCTGGATTTCCAAGGTAAGTGTTGAACATGGAAAAGAAAAAATAATTGTCTAAGAATACAAATAAATGGTATATCCTTGCATACTGTTACTTGGTAATGTAAGTATAAGGGGGTGATTTTTACAGCAATTACATCAAGATGTGACAGCGGTGACTTATGTGAATACATGTGTCCTCTATCAACTAATCGGCCTCATGTGTTAAAGATTCACACATTCATGCATGTAAAATGTATAGATTTTCACAGAATGTTCACAGTTTGGCCTCATGCTTTTGCAGTGGCAAATCATTCAAGAGTGAAGTTAGAAAATCATGACAGACATTTTAGTTTCAGACTTCACATCCCTCAGGAAAAAATAGTAAAGCAAAACCTGTTATTCAATCAACTGTCTAAATCTGTAAGACCACAATGTTTAAAAAGTCTCCCCATTGTTGTGCTTTTCTCACACTTTTCTGTATGGCTAGGTCCAGCTTTGTTGGTCTAAGAGTTTGGGAGGGATGCACACATTACAAAAACCCATAAGAAAACAGTACAACTTTTTAAAACAGCATCACAAATAGTTATACTAAGCAGTATATCAGCCATGCACCCTGAGAATAAGACAAAAGACGTATGTATCCCTGAATCCAAAAGATAGAAAACAAGGATATGGCACAATTATCATCATTTTCACAGGGTGTTTTTTGGTGGTGGGGGGGGGCAGGAGGTCTAGGCTAACACAAAAGGTAGTGAGTGTGTATGAGTAAGAAAGAGAAACAGGCAGACATTTGGATAAAGTAGCAAATGGCCACTGAGGCAGAATGAGCTTTAAGCCTCACAACTGACCCATGTAACTGTTGTGTGTGTGTGTGTGTGTGTGTGTGTGTGTGTGTGTGTGTGTGTGTGTGTGTGTGTGTGTGTGTGTGTCTGGGCAATCCAGGTGGAAATGGTGTGTGAATGTCTGCAAGAACACAGCCAAGCTCTGTGCTAGCTCTACATCCTTGTATGTCAGATAGGTATGAGCTGTACATGGTAAAGGTGACAGTTCATCATTGTCATCCCTGACTCGAAGAACTGGCTGTGCCAGGAGTTGCACTGGCACATCCACACCCATGGTCAGATGCACTGCTGCTACCTGAATGTGACTGATGTCTTCTAGATGAGTTCTACTCATGAGTGCACCCAGGACCACAACTCCATGGCCTGTCACATTTGGGTGGGCATCTCAACCACTGATGGAAAAGTGGAAGTAGTGCCACTATGGGAGCATGATCAGGCATGGCCATGTCAACTAACATCAGTTGATGTGGCTGACCTACATTCACATGGATGCTGTCCCTCTACCACCAGATGTTCCATCACAGACACTGCCTGTTCCAGTGTGTCAGTCATCCAATCCATTGAATTGGCAAAATAGTGCTGGCAGTTATGCATGTCAGCCTGTGCCACATCTACAGCCCTAAGCATTTCCTCAGAGGGTCTATTGGAATATGCCAGCACCTCCACGATGGCCCTAAACATATGTCAAATGGCACAGAAAGACACACCTGGATCAGGTGGAGGATGGACAGCAGGCCTCCTTTAAGCACCCCTAACAACCCTTCTGCATGGCACCTCGCCCACACTTTGGCTATGGCCAGAGTGAACAGGCACTGAAGCCATAGTAACCACACTACTCTGATATAGTGTCTCGCCCTCCACCTGTCCAATATCTTAGGGCTCACTGGAATAGGTTTGTGTAGGTCTACTGGCTGTATTTGATGGAATTACAGGGGATGGGTGAATGTCAACTGTGCCTGTGTTTGGCCACCATCATCAACAGAGCCTGCTGATAATCTGACATCAGGTGGTAAGACTCCTACACATTCACTGTCAGGATCACCTATGATAATAGGCAACAGACACAGGAAATAAATTAATAGCTACACTACTACACTTCAGTATATCCTAAAAAAACTAACACTGGGGCCACTATCACACACATAACAGTAATACACACACAGTTCTGACATTCACCTCACATATATGGATACATGCATATTTCTGTCCAATGCTCATCAGTATGGAAATAAAAATGTTTTGCTTACCTTGTGGAGATGACTTCACACTTGCTAGAGAGGATGGTCCTGGAAGAAATTAAGCAAAATGTAAGGACACTATTAGCACAATAACAATAACACGGTGGGGGTGGGGTGATTTTTTGCCTTTATATGTCCATTAACAATACATTTAACTGAAAGTTGGATGACATGTCCACCTTGACCCCATGTGTAATGAACCAGAATGTTTTATTAACTGTGTAAATCAATAAATAGCCACCCCAAAAATAAGATTTGTTAAACCAACTTAACTTTTGCTTTCAGTATTTTACAATACAAGAAATATTTAGAAATTGACATACATAAGCCTACCTGGAAGCTCTTACTTGGAAACCAGCATTAATTACATGCTGTTGTGCACTTTACACAGAGTTCTTTGGATCCCTGACAGTGGACAGGAGCTCTTCATTTGGTATCAGTGGTGGCTCTGTAGCAGACCCCTTGGTAGCCAGCTGTCTATGGGCCACTGCAGCTGCTGTCTTCCAGGCCATTTAAATCATGTAAGTGGCACTGTGGTGCACCTGATCATATGTCCTGCTGCACCCCCCCCAACAGCATTGACACTATTCACTGCTTCTTCTTTCAGCTGCTCCCATTAGGGGTCTCCACAGCGGATCATTTGTTTCCATTTCTTCCTGTCCTCTGCATCTTGCTCTGTCACACCAACCACCTGCATGTCCTCTCTCACCACATCCATAAACCTTATCTTAGGCCTTCCTCTTTTCCTGTTACCTCACAGCTTCATCCTTAGCATCTTTTTCCCAATATACTCTACATCCCTCCTCAGCACATGTCCAAACCAATGTAATCTTGCCTCCCTGGCTTTGTCTCCAAACCTTCCAACCTGGGCTGACCCTCTAATATACTTATTCCTAATCCTGTCCACACTCGTCACACCCAGTGCAAATCTTAACATCTTTAACTCTGCCATGTCCAGCTCTGACTCTTGCCTTTTTGTCAGTACTACTGTCTCCAACCCATATAACATAGCTGGTCTCACTACCCTCTTGTAGACCTTCCCTTTCACTCTTACTGGTACTTGTCTGTCACAAATCACTCCTGACACTCTTTTCCACCTATTCAATCCTGCCTGTACTCTCTTCTTCACCTCTCTTCCACACTCACCATAACTCTGAACTGTTGATCTCAAATATTTAAACTCATTCAGCTTCACCACCTCTACTCCCCTGCATCTTTACCATTATTCTATCCTCCCTCTCATTCACACACATATATTCTGTCTTAGTCTTGCTGACCTTCATTCCTCTTCTCTCTAGAGCATATCTCCACCTCTCCAGGGTCTCCTCCACCTGTTCCCTACTCTCACTATAGTTCACAATGTCATCTGCAAACATCATAGTCCACAGGAACTCCTGTCTGATCTTGTCTGTCAACCTGTCCATCACCATTGCAAATAAGAAAGGGCTCAGAGCTGATCCATGATATAATCCCACCTCCACCTTAAATACATCTGTCACTCTAACTGCAGATCTCACAGCTGTCACACTATCCTCATGCATATCCTGTATCACTCCTACATACTTCTCTGACACTCCCGGCTTCCTCATACAATACCACAACTCCTCTCTAGGCATCCTGTCATATGCTTTCTCTAAGTCCACAAAGACACAATGCAACTCCTTCTGACCTTCTCTGTACTTCTCCATCAACACTCTCAGAGCAAACATCGCATCTGTAGTGCTCTTTCCTGGCATTAAACCATACTGCTGATTACTAATAATCACCTCCCTTCTTAAGCTAGCTTCCACTACTCTTTCCCATAACTTCATACTGTGACTGATCAGTTTAATCCCTCTGTAGTTACTACAGCCTTATTCTTAAAAATCGGTATTAAAACACTTTTTCCTCCATTCCTCAGACATCCTCTCACTTTCCAAGATTTCATTAAACAATCTAGTTAAAAACTCCACTGCCATTTCACCTAAACACCTCCATGCTTCCACAGGTATGTCATCTGGACAAACAGCCTTTTCATTCTTCATCCTCTTCATAGCTGTCCTTACTTCTTGCTTGCTAATCCATTGCACTTCCTGATTCACTATGACCACATCATCCAACCTTCTATCTCTCTCATTCTCTTCATTCATCAGCCCCTCAAAGTACTCTTTCCATCTGCTCAACACATTCTCCTCACTTGTGAGTATGTTTCCCTCATTATCCTTTATCACCTTTACCTGCTGCACATCTTTACTAGCTCGGTCCCTCTGTTTAGCCAATCGGTACAGGTCACTGTTCACTATATGGTTCCCAATTTGCATTCTTCCAGACATATTCCCACATACTCTCTCAAGCAGAAAGGCACCATGTTGATGAAAGGCTTGGACAATCATATAGTTCTCTGAGTCACTGAAGGGGGGTTTGCTGGGGGGACATTTGGGTGCCATAGTTCTAGGTGACCTAAACTACAAAAGAAGGATACTACACATAAGTATCACATAAATAAAAATCCTGAATAAATATAACGCATATTATTAGTTTTTCAATATTACCCACTGTAGAAATTAAAAACTTCAGTTATTCAAATATAAAAAAGGGTTATGTGGTTGTACCATATCACAGTCACACACAAACCAAGGTTTGGTCCAAATCTAGGACTAGCAATAGCAAAGCAAACCTCTATAAAAACATGTTTTTGATGGTGGCAACACAGAAGTGGAACACACTCTCCCACCCACAAAACAACCATCAAATGTCATTGCATACCAAACAAGGATTAACAAATCAGTCCATTTTTATAAATGCTTTCCAACAAACTGTCCCAAAAACACATGCAAACATTCACTGCACAACAGTCATTTTTATGCAAGTGCCTGTCACCCCTACCTGTGCTCAGCACTACCCTACAGGTGTCCATGGGCCATCCTAGAAGGCTAACACCCCTGTGTCATCAATAATATAGGACATTTACATTTCACTGAAATATCATAAGTGCAAAGAGAAACAGTTTTAACAGTAGCACTTGTTATGAAAGTTAAGGCTGTGTATCTCAGACATTAAAATGCCCTGACAAAAATGCCTCTGTCATCAGTAAACTTCTAAGAAGTGCATACAGCTGAAACTTACAATGCTAATGAATCTCTCTCTCTCTCTCTCTCTCTCTCTATATATATATATATATATGTATATGGGTTACCTTTAGTTAATCAACAGCCCACACCATCGAAACCAACTTCACCAACATGGCAGAACATTGGCAACAGGAGAGCCAACACTTCCCACATGGTAAGTAACCGTTTGGCCATCCCAAATTCAACAAACACCAGTAAAAAAAACACCAATGTGGAGGGCTGTGCCCCCCACACTCCCCTATATAAATATTCCAACTCTGAGAAAGCACTGCAGTGGGGGTAAGGGGCAAAGTTCAGGTTGATGGCCAAATGGTTACTTACCATGTGGGAAATGTCGGCTCTTCCATTATTGATGTTCTGCCGTGTCGGTGAAGTTGGTTTCGATGGAGTGGACTGTCAATTAACTAAAGGTAACCCATATATATATATATATATATATATATATATATATATATATATATATATATATATATATATATATATATATATATATATATATATATTTTTTTTTTTTTCCTTGTTTACATGTGAGCAAATCCAGTATATAATTGAAAAATTCAATCATACCTTATCAAGATCCGTAGTCTTGTCTGCAGATAAATCCAAAGTAATAACAATCTTCTTTTGTGTTATTCACATACATAACTCTCCTCATCTTCAGGTTCCCTAGCTATACAGTTCCCTTTTTATAATGTAGATTAAGGCCTGTGAGCATGCTGAAGATACAAATGAGGTGTGGAATCACTAGAATTGCTAAATCCCAAATACTTGGCTCCATGTAACAGATGTAAAACTAGTGCAGACACTCCCTCACTGTTTGTTGCTAATGGACTGCAAGTGTGAATAATTAATAGCAGGGAGAAGGAAACCACAATAACAATTCAGAGTCCCTTACCTGCAGTGGGTGTATCATCCAGGTTCCACTTACAAAGTGTAGAAGTAATCGTATCAAGATTTTAAATGTAAGTAAGCAACACATATTTCTCAGTTTCTGTTCAGTAATATTCAAACCCCCTGCCTTTGTTGCAAATTGTATATTATTGGCATTTAATGTCTTCATCCGTTTTAAGGGCAATGATAATGCATGTCTCAGATTACTGCTCAGATAAGAGAAGAATAAACTGCATACAAAGATAAGACAGAGCTGCATTGCTGCAAATAGTAGTCATAAATGGTTGTGTGATCACTCACTGCACTACTTCTGAAAGTAACACATGGACAAACAACTCAGAAGTATACAAGTGCCATATGACTTTTTAATACTATGGATGATTTGGGATTTGCTTGTATGCAAAATTATGTTCATTCTTGCAGCAAAGCTGTTTCTGTGGCAAAGAGGGATAAGACACCTTTACTGTGTTTTGTAGGTTCATTGGTGTGACAGTTCAAATACAGGTGTGTGTGTAAAAATCTTTCATGTATACTAACATTTATTTTGTAATGTTGTGTATTTTATATATATATATATATATATATATATATATATATATATATATATATATATATATAGTTTCACTTCATAATCTCAAAATGCTGAAATCCTGAATTTCAACATTTCGAAACTATAAAGCCAAACCTTTCACAATACCGAAACCCACAATCACGAATCACACAATCGCAAACATACATACACCATACACCACATACACACACCATTCCACCCACAGCACACAAACCACACAACCCTACACTATATATAAGCAGGGGGGCAAGCCCCCCTGCACCCCCCATGTGGGGGTCTGCACCCCCCACACACCTCTACTTATATATACCAACTCCGAGAATGAACATAAAGAAAAAAAAAACTCACTCCATGGCATTCTACACTCGCACACAAATACACATCACACATACACAAACACCAACAAATCAAACACTCACATTCATACTTACACCTCCCTACCCTTACCCACACACACAACATACAAAAACACACACAAACACTCACTCACCTGCAATTTCAGACACCATACCAGACAAACACTTCACACAACATACCAGAAATGCATAAGCGCAGATTCGAGATATTCAAATTCGCTCTTATGCACTTTCAGAATTCTGCATTTTCAGCTTCATGGTTTTGGAATGCTGAAATTCGAGATTTCAGCATTTCAAGATTATGAAGTGAAACTATATATATATTATATATATTTTTTTTCTAATAACACTGTTTATGCAGCTTGTGGCTTAGTGCAAACACGGGAAATGGATAAATAGAATAAATGTCATGTAATGTACTTCATTGATAAATGATACATAAACTAAACCTGTGAGCCGTGTGTGTGTGTGTGTGTGTGTGTGTGTGTGTGTGTGTGTGTGTGTGTGTGTGTGTGTGTGTGTGTGTGTGTGTGTGTGTGTGTGTGTAGCACACCTGCTAAACACAGTGATCCACAAAGTATATAATATCTGTGGATCATGGTTTAAGTCCCACATTTGTCTTTTATGGATGAAACATAATAAATACTGCTCACAAGGATAAAACAAGTTGAGCTTTGCTTGTCATGTTTGCAAGTCACTTAACTTCTTGCAAACCTGCCCTAATAGTAGCATTTAACAGACATACTTAATAATGAATATGAAAATATACACCTATTTCTTAACTGTTTCTGTGGCAGCAGGTGGAATGTAGGGCTGCTATACAGGAGAGCTTGGTTCTAATCTAGCACACTCCCAGTTTTATTAATGCTGTCCACTCACTTTTAAATAACTAATAAAAAAATTCAAACATAATTTTAAATAACAATAAGTATGTTTAGCAGTGGAGCTCATATGAATTATGTGTGTGACTGAGGGTATATTGAATGTTATGTGTCTGTAATTATTATGGATGACCTTTATACCTCACGGATACTCATGCACACATGAATGTATAAACCAGGACCTTTTCAGGTCACACACATACCTGGCTTACTCCTCAGACTGGCATGTGGATTATAAATTAACGAGCATGTTCAACAAGCACTTCTTACGTGGCAAGGGTGAAAAATTACCTATGTGGAAGAGTATGTTTTATTTGTAATGCATAGGTTTGAATCCCGCATTGTACACATTAATTTTATCAGTGTTTAAAGACACACCAAAATGTGTCATATCATATCATTTATATCCCCCAGTACGTGCCTGCAAAGTTAAATCAACTAATAGGTACTGCAGCATCCAAACTAAAATGAATCCAAATTGTCACATGACCCTTCTTAGTTCATAAACTGCTTTCCTCTCTGTTTGGCACGGTTGCTCTCTGCTTAACAGTACCCAGACTTGGTTGGCATCATTGTGCTGGTTAGAACACTAGCAGTAAATACAGTATCACAAATTGGTGGGAAAGCACTATTAACTGTTGCTCTTTGCCCTGATCAGACATGTATGGAGCTAGAAGTGCAGGTGGCCCATTTAGGGTTCAGAGGTGGGGTGTTGAAGAGTCCAGAATCTTTTTGGACTCCTTGTAAAATGTCACAGCCAAATGCTGCTGCAAGGGGACTATACTGGCACCTAGTACAAGTCTGAGGCATGGAATAGTCTGGCCAAGGCTGTCAGCAGTGTGACTGGCACTCCACACACAGTGAAGAATACTGTAGGCAGCATTATAATGACCTCAAAAGGTGCAAGCGAGATATACTGAACTAGTGGCTGGATGAGTTTAGGACAGCTGATATCCCAAGTATACAAATTAAGATAATTTATACTATTTATTTAACATTTGTTTACTGGGAACTTTTGACTGGGATGCAACCCATTTTCAGCATAGGCCTGTGAAGAAATGCTCCAGATGCATTTCTTTAGAAAATGGGAGGAAACACATGTTAACACAAGGAGGACGTTATGACTCTGCAAAGAAGACACCCCAGCCAAAAATCAAACTGGAGAATGTCTTGCTATGAGGTGACAATGCTAACTGCAGCAGCACTCCACATACAGAAAGCTGTATATGGTCAAGACTAGTACACATAATGCTCTTCTTTTTTTCTTTATTTTTCTATCCATAGCTTATCAGGACATCCTGGTGAATAGGGACACCCATGCTGAGCATGTAGAGAGATTGAGGGAAGCAGGGGGTATGTATGCAACACAACACAACTATTATTTTAGCCAAAGTATTCCTCTGCTATACAGTACTAGCAAATTAAGCATGTATATTCTAACTGTAAAAGCAAGCATGCTTGCTTCAGTCTGTTGCACAAGCCAACTGTAGGAGTCAAGTTTAATACTGTAGTCAGATATTGTGGGTTTAAATAGCTCAAGTAAAAAATATATAATAAAATCCTTTAAAAATATTACATAATTTAATTTCAAAAGAAGTGGCACAAATACACTGCTGCTAATCTGTATAGTTTGACTAAGCATATGTGCAATATATGTACATTGCAAGGATTACTTTGAGCAATCATTAGCTTGTAGCTGTTAAGAAGTATACTTAAATGTAAAAGAATAGATAACATACGTTATTATTGTGATATGTTTTGTATGTCACAAGTGATGGTACTAATTATCTCCTTTTTTCTCTTACCCCAATCCTTATCTCTCTTTTTTATTTTTCTTAGTGTCATCAGAATGATTCCATGTTATTCATATCTGACAAATCACAAAATACTTTACAGCACAGGAAGGTAGGCCACCCCCCCATGGCTCACCCTGCCCCTGCTTCACTGGCTCCTGCACTAACACCCATCACATCTGGAACCCAAACTGGCAGTATTGCCTCCATTGCCCCTTCACTACCTGGGCCCTCCACATTGTGTTGCACTACCCTGGCAGCTAGTGCTGTGGTATTCTTCAGGAGCAATGGTGGAGGTGGGGATATTATCACCCATCAGGAGATGCCAGGCTTGTTGTGTAGGGCTGTGCAAAGAAGACATGGTGCATGCCTATGCAAGATGGACAGGATGCTCTGACTTTATGGTCTGTAGGAGAAAATATCAAGCACTCCAATAGCCAGTGAAGTAAGGGGACTGTAATGACCATCTTGTGGGTGAGGACTAGATTCTCACTGTCCCAATGCTTAATGGGCATGGGCATCTATTCTCTCTTCCCTAACCCCAATCATGGTGTTCCCAACCTGTCGTGTCCCTTACCATCCTTGTGTCATATCTTGCTCGTCATGCTTGTTTGCATCTGTATTCTCATGTACCCTACTTACCTAACCCAGAAATACCTATGCCACTTGCACAGCATTCCTCTCCTACTGAAGTAAAACAAATTAATACTTGTCCCACAAAAAATACCATACCATACCTTGCTCTCCACTTTACACATGCCTTCTGGACACACTTGATTCAGTCCAATTGGCTATAGAACATGATTGCATTGGTATCACCCCTCTTTGTTGAGGTGACAGTCCACATTCAAGCAATATTCTGTACATATTCATTTTGCACTACTGAAGAAATGGATAGCTATGGTTCTTTCCTACATCACTCCTGCACATTTCTCTAGTGATTTCCCTTTGCTCTTCACTCTGCTTGCCCCCATTTTAGCACTTTTCTATCTACCCCATTTTTACACGTTTAATCTGGTCAAAAAATAAAATCACACACCACACACATAAGTAAAAACAACCCAATGAAGTCCTTCAATTTTTGTCTCTGTATTTGCATGGAGTCTGGCATCATGCACCAATGCAGACTAATGGTGAGTGGCTCATCAGTGCTGCAGCTACTTCCATCTGGTGCTGATTAGATACACTGTGCAGAGGTAACTCAAAGTGCATATAGAATAAGTATTTTATTGCATTATAAATACATATTTAAAACTATTAGATACACTAGGATTCAAACCCTGTATCATCTGGGTGCAAAATAAATCTGGCAATGCATTTACATCTGTTGCCACATAGTCAGCTAAACAGCAGTTGTGTTTCTTACACTCAGTACTATGCACACTGCTGACTACCATGCTTCTTCACTTAACATGATTGCACGGAGGTATGCAAAGCAATAGAACTGTCATAATTGTATCAATGAAGCAGAAACTCGCATTTGTTTGTCACTTAACTATGCACAAATTGGGAAAACAGTATAAAAGTGTATCTTGCATTCACAGTTTGCCATCAATCTCACAAACCAGTTGCTCAACAGTGCACTATGGACAATGCACATTAGCATGTATTAATTAATGTTTACTGCCCATTTAGTCTTCATCTTATGAGAGAGCATGTAAAAGCACAACCATAGGGAAGGCACTTTTTAAAGAAAGAACACACATTGACACTGTAGTCATGTGTTATCTGAACCATGCACTTGAAACTTGGTCTCTCAGTACTTGTTCTGAAATCTATAAACTACACTGCAGACATAAATTAAAAATGTTATCACCTATAACATGAACATCTTTATACTGACAATAGCCATTCAGATTTTCTAACACTTGTACTAATGTGGAGATCTGTTTGCATGTAGTTTTCAAACCTGTCTTTTTAAGGTATACCTGCATATTGGAAATACAACAGCAAATGCTACACTTTGCACAATCATTAATGTGGTAACATGCAGATCTTTACTATCTTGACAGTTGTGCATGGCCAGCCATACATTTCAGTCAGCCCTCCCAACATCATCTCTAAAACATCCAGTGGTGATGTCATCCACAATAAATTATTCAACAGCATTATAAAAGTCATAATTGTGCCATGGTGTTTGTGTTGAATACTTAGTTCTTTAGTCAGTATGGGGTTCTAATCTCCCTGTACTCAACTTGTGTGTGTATATGTGTGTGACTGTGTGTGTGCATGTGTGTGTGTGTGTGTGTGTGTGTGTGTGTGTGTGTGTGTGTGTGTGTGTGTGTGTCTAGTCAGAACAGCATAACTGTGTATCCTGCAGTCATCAGTACAACTCCATGGAGTACTAATATTTTGATAGTTGCACATGCCTACACAACCATTTCATATAGGCCTCCCAACATCTTCTCTCAAACATCCAGTGCTGATGTCATCCACTATAAATTGTCCTGCAGCATTGTAAAAGTCAGAGTTGTGCTGTGGAACTTGCATTAAGTAGTCTGTTCTCTACCTGGTTCATAGGTTCATAGGTAGGTGCTAGGCTATTGGCCCTAGGGCCTATATAAGCCTAACCAAAAATGTATCCTGGCTTTCGCCACCTTTCCTGTGCCCTTGTCAAGCAGAGCCACAGAAGTGATCCATGGGGTGAATTTCCTATTTCCCATCCAATCATCAAGATTTTTCTTGAGGAGTGCTAATGAGGAGCTCTGTTTGACATAGATAGGTAGTCTGTTCCAGAGTATGGGGAGTCTCTGGGACAGAAATCTATCCCTCCAGCATGTTCTGTTTATTGTGGTGTCAAGGTTTAGGTCCCTAGAGCATGTAGCTCAGAGGGATTGGGATTTCTTTAAGTGGAGCATGTCCAACAGCTCTGGGTTTGACATAGCTTTGTATGTTAGGCAGAGATCTCCTCTGAGTAGGCGATATGTGATGGAGTAAAGCTGGAGTTTTTTTACATGGTCTGCGTAGGGCATCTGTTTGAGGCCAGTAATCCTCTTTCTGAGGTATTTCTGTGGCCTTTCCATTTGTTGTAGATGTCTTGTGAGGTACATACCAAAAGGGGCATTGTACTCTATAATGGGTCTAATGAGTGATGAGTAGAGGGGAACAATTACCTCTTTTTTTCTGGATGAGCAACCTTTTGTGATGAGGTGAGCCATGTAGAAGGATTTCATGACCACAGTGGCGGTGTGATTATCAAAGGAGAGACCACTGTCCACCTGTGTCCCAAGGTCTCTTATCACATTTTTGGCATTAAGTAGACTACCAGCTATGTGGTAGTTCATGGGTACAGAGTTCTTACCAAAGGGGATGACAATACACTTTTTAGCATTGAAGTTCAGGCCATGGCTTTGACACCAGGCATCTGTCTAAGTGAGGCCATTTTGTAGTATGTCCACATCATTTGGAGTTTTGATTATGGCTCCTAGTTTGCAGTCATCTGCAAACGTTGTTAGCCAAAGACCTTCTGTGTTAGTCTTCACTTCAGAGAAGTAAATACCAAACAGGAGAGGACCCTGGACTGAACCCTGTGGTACTCCACTTGTCATTGGTCTGAAGTCTGATTTGAGGCTGCTACTTTCACAGTGTGGGTTCTGTCCATGAGCCAGTTGGCAACCCATCTTGTGACATAGGGATTTATACCTTGTTTAGTGAGCTTATCTATAATTCCAAAGTGGGGAGATGGTGTCAAAAGCCTTGGCGAGATCTAGATAAGCTGTGTGAACCACCTTACCCTCATCTATGGCTTTAGTGACTGGTTCAAAGAAGTCAATCAGGTTTAGGAGACATGATCTGTCTTTTACAAATCCCAACTGGGTAGGGTCCAGAGTTTGGAGATTACCAATGTCTTTGTTTATGAGTTCCATGATGATAAGTTCCATGGCCTTGCAGACTAGGCTCGTCAGGCTAATGGGGGGTAGTTCCCAGGGTCTGTTGTGACTCCTCCCTTTGTGGAGTGGGATAACCATCATGGTGCACCATTCAGTGGGCACAAAGCCTGAGGTGAGGCTATGATTGAACATGGTACTTAGGTATGGTACCAGTTCATTCTGTAGTTCATGTAGAATGCAGCCTGGGATATTGTCATGTCCCATGGATGCTGTGTTCTTGGCTTTGGAGAGTGTGTTTTTTACCTGTACAGCTGTAATTACAGGAACTTTGCATTTTTCCTGTATAGAGATGGGCCCTCTAGGGGGTTAGAGGGGGGTAAAGTTAGCACTGAGCCTATCTGCCAGGATGTTGGCAATATCAGTTGGTTCTGTATATTTAGTGCCATTGTGCTGTAACTCAGAGCAGATCTGAGTGTTGCCATTGAGATTCTTGACCTAGATATAGAATGCTTTGTGGTTGTCTTTAGAGTCAGTGGCAATTTTGTTTTCATAACTAGCTTTGGAGGATTTTATGAGGGATCTTAGCTTCTTATTAAGGTTGACCAGGGAGTTCTACCAGTCATGGGATTTTACTCTTTTTTGCAACAGTTACTTTCTTCTGTTGTAGAGTTTGTTTATGGCAGAGGACCAGAGGTGTCCCAAGTTAGGTAGGAGTTCTAGTCTCATTGCAGTCAACTTGTGTGTTCCTAGTCAGAAGAGCATAACTGTGTATCCTGCAGTCATTAGTATAATCCCATGAAATGCCAATATTTTCACAGTTCTACATGCCCATACATCCATTTCATAAAGTTTTCCCAAAATCTTCTCTCAAATATCCAATGCTAATGTCATCCACTATATATATATATATATATATATATATATATATATATATATATATATATATATATATATATTCCCTTGGTTGACATTCCAAAAAGCATTTTATTATTACCAACTTCTGCTCTCCAGACACTGCTGATGTCATCAGCTATAAAGTGTTGTCAGACACTCCAAAAGCCAGTGTTGTGCTGTGGTGTTTGTGTTAAATACTGAGCTCTCCAGTTGGTGTATCTTAGTTAAGTAGGGGTTCTATTCTCACTGCAGTCAACTGATATGTGTGTTTGTTCAGTTGCTTGACATTCAAAAGACAATTTTGCAGGTATTTGGGACACTGCTATTATCATCTTCTTCTAGCCAGACACTGCTGATGTCATCAGCTATAAAGTGTTGTCGTACACTATACAAGCCAGGCTTATTCCATGGTGCTTGTGTTAAGTACTGTGCTTTGTAAATAGGTAGGTAGGGGTTTTAGTCTCACTACTGTTGACACTCACAATGGTGACACTTTTCAGAATGATATGTGAGTCCACAGCTATATCAAACCCTACTCCAAACATCTCACTGTAGCTCAAATTGATGATGTTATCCTGAATAACACACACTCTGACAGTATTCAAGACAAACCTGTGCTGTGGCAGTAACATTAACTACTGTGTTTGTAAACAACTTAACCTACACATATAGTGGTTCTAATCCGACAGCAGAAGATTTGATGTCTGTACATGCACCTATCACTTTTGAAAAACAGGGATGTGTCTTCACATCCAGCTCCTACGCCCCTCCCAACATGTTTTCCTCAGCATACAATGATGTCACCATACTCCATAAAGTGCAACATGACAGTGTTAAAAGTCATACATATGTGTGTTGCTACTGTGACATTGCATGGCATTCATATTCTATTCCTACACAGCTGTAATGTTCAAATCAGGCCCAGTCTACTGTTGTGCATGTGTTGTTGGTGGTGCATTATGGCCATTGTATGATCTGTGCCATTGTTCTTCATTACATTACCACTTGAAAACCCTTTCATGTAGCCCCATGTATTCACCATCCTCCTTTTTCCAATAACCACAGTATGTCCTTCCTGTATAGGTGTGGAGGATATCTTCATGTCAAATATGTATGCACACATCATGAAGCAGAATCCTTCCATGAGCTTCTGCAAGCCATCTCCAGACTACTGCATGTGTGATTGCTAATTCTGTCATGGTGTGGTGCACATGTCCCATATGGACAGTGGCAGGATGTAATGTGATCCAACAAATATTCACATATTTGTACACATACACAAAGACATGCATCTGGAGCATTTCTCCCTAGGCCTCCTCAGAAAATTGGCTTTGTTCCAAGTCAGACTTTCCCAGTTAACAAATGTTAAATAAATAAATAAAAATAAAACATACACACAATTGGCTTACTATCTTCCATAAAACATCTATAGGGATTTGTTTTTACATGGTATAATAATGGCTAGGATTTCATGTGATGTTGGCCATTAGCCTAATAATGTCCTGTGACTCTATGAATGGTTGACATGTCAATGTTGCTCTCATTGACATGTGCTATTTTGAGGTGTAGGTGTACAGTATGGATACAAACGGGTCTTACAAGCTGTGATGTAAGCTAATGTATTTATGGCCGTTGATGCCATTGCATTGCATGCTATGTCTATATCAGCTTTAGCAATATGCCTCCTTGGAACTGTTGACATAGTATGATACACTTTTATGTATATTGGTGGCATATTCTGACATGTGTTGTAGTGGAGCAGATCAGCCTTCTAAACAGTTCGTATTCCGCCAACATAGTGACACTTGCAGTATGGCACAAGTGTGCATGTGTCTACATGCCATCATTAAATGTTCTGTGACTGACATCAGTATAAATTCATACTGATTACACAATCACATAAGTCTTGTCTCATACACATGGTTGTTATGCTGTGATATAGACAACCAATGTATCACATGTTTTGATGAAATTGCAACCTTGTGGAATTCATTGTATGTGCAGTTGTGCTGCTACACGTAAGGATTATTGACGTGGTCAGCAGCACAATTGTGTGACTATTAGCATTTCAGTCAGGAAGGGGTCTGCATGAGCCACAAACAACTGACCTCTAATGTGTCCTGATATAACATCAGGCCACTCAGCTACAGTTTGCCCGTGAAACACATATAGGCATCCACAGTGTGGATTATGTGATTAAAGATTTTACAGCATTCAACTATCTGGTCTTGCCTGCTGTGTGGAGCTTATGGTGTAATTACTGGCTTATGAGCATTCTTCTATTATTACTGGTTACTTGTTTGGTGTATTTTACAAACAGATTACATTGATTTGCATTAACAAAACAGGTTGGAGAGGCAGGTATATCTCCCAGACATTGTCACTCTTCTGGAATAAGCTCCCACTTCAAGTGAAGCAGAGCTCCTCAATTACCCTATTTTAGGGCAACCTTGACAGTTGGGTAGGTAATCATAAATTAACCCCAGGGGAGCACCTACATCCCTCATGGACAGGGAAGTCAGCTCTGATCATAGAATCGCTCTGCTAACAATGACCATCTAATTACGGTCAGTTAGGGTACATGGCTTTTTTATATGGCTGAGCTTATAAAGGCCCTAGAGGCATCAGCCTAATAACCTCCTATGAACCTATGAACTTATGAACTATAACTACTAATTAGCGCAACCAAACTACTATTCCATCACTACTTCTCTGTTAACACTCAGACTTGCTTATCTCCTCTAATATCTCACACTGTTTTATTTCTTAAATTATTGCTACTTATCATATATACCACTCTTCTATCTGAAAAGTCTCAGTACAAGGCTTGTAAAGTTAATGTTGTGAATATCAATATAAATTTTATTACACTAACTATTGTGCTATGTATTCACTGAAACTACATTATAAAAATTGTTATTGTAAATATTGATTACATTAAATATGATAGCTTGGAGCATTTCTCCCTGGACCTCCAGTGAAAAAGGGTCTGACTTTCCCAGTAAACAAATATCAGTAAATAAATAAATAATATAAGAAATAACAGAGGTGAGATGGAGGCCTTTGCTCATTACATATATTTTTTTTCACTTCTTGGGAGATGCCACCAAACTGATTGCACTTGTGTAATTTTTAGGATGCATAAAGCATATTATTAGCTAATCCAACTTAAAGAAATGATTGAGGGCATTGCTATTTTTATATATATGTTTTTCACTTCTTGGAGTTGCCACCAGAATCATTTGTTGGTGTGAATATTTTTGAGGCTGTGTTACCTGAAAAACAGTATACATGCTTGTGAATCACCTTGCATCTGATATGTAAGACTCCTCTTCTGGATTCATTCACCTGGCAGAACTCGCTTTGTTTTAGCACCTGTTTATAAACTTTACTATGCAACAGTATACAACTAGCTGTAAGTACAAAGGCAACTTCACCAGATTCATTCTAAGCCAGGTACACCAAACTGGCTGCAGAAAAACAAAAGGAAGTACCACTTATAAAACGTATACCTTTTTAATATATTAGTGTAAAGCATATCAACCAATTGGTTAATGATAGTTATAAATTTATAGGTTGTGTAAAAAGATATATAACGTCTAGGAAATCAGAAATGATTAAGTCATTGTTTGTTAGTTACATTAGACCCAAACTTTAGTATGGAATAACAATATGGAAACCTTATAAGAAAACAAGCATGAGTAAACTGGAAAGAGTGCAGCAGAAATGTACAGAGGTCATCCATGGGTGTGAACATTTAAGTTATTATGAAAAACAAAAATATCTGAACTTGTACAGTATCTCTTATAGACATTTAAGAGGAGATCTTATTCAGGTATATAAGGCATTTAGAGACGACTACCTCTTGGAATGTTTGGGGTTATCAAAAAGTAGTAGGGAATCATTAGACAACCTATGTAGAAGGTTCTAGAGGAACGGGAACTGATTATCTAATCCATGTGACTTAAGTTTTATCTGATGAACACTTGTGGATATACAGGAAGAAAGTGCTCATCTTAAAGTTTTTACACTTGCATTTTTGAGTTGTTTCAATCTGTGTGGATTAAATAGACATGCGGAACAGTATCTTACCTGTGTGCTTTGAACTTTCTTTTTTCTTTTTTTTTTTTGTATTTACTAGTTTGCGTAGTCTTTTGTTTTTTTATTCAGCACCATCACAGGGCTTATTTTCACAGCCCATTCGTTATACAGGACCTTCAGCGAAGTATTAGTGATCTTAAATTACTTGTTCAGCAACTCTAGCAGAGAGTTGACTTGTTTACACCCTGGCAGGTACTGACTTCTTAATGTGTCTAACAATGGAAGTAACAACTCAAATAGAGGAATGGACACTTTATTAGTAAGCAAAAATACTGGTAATCAACCTCCAGGTAATAATAATATAATTTATGGGTCAAACAATGGTTGTAGTATCCCTATATTCAGTGACTGGTTGCATAATACTGTGAACTTTGACCCAGTTCCAGGAGTTCCAAATAACATACTTCATGATTTACTGGAGGAAATGGATTATAAACATTTTTTTTTTAAAGTAAAGAAATTGCAGTTGGAGAACACCTGTTTAGCAGAATGCATCAGAATGGGTAGAGTACTAAAGAGCCTTCAGGTCTAGAAATACTCAATGGGCTTGGAACCAGACTCGACACTTCAAAAAGAACTTTTAATCATGTTCAACCGTCACACTTTTGAATACGTGGATATATTAGTGAAACATGACCTGCTGTAGACTGAGAAAAATTGAAGAAAATAGCGACTTAGATAATAGTATCACACATGACCCAGAACATGAATTGTATAAGTTCGATTAAAGTAGGATCTTTTCTAGTATTGATGGAAAGAATCAGCAACTGAGAAATCATAAAGCAAAAAAAAACTAGAAAAGGACCATATTAAATATTCTAATGGAACTGCCTACCCTAAACCTCCTGGTGCATAAGTTTGGGGGAATATGAGGTTTGAGAAACATTACCAGCAATATTCTCAACTCATATCTCAACCTGATATGAACCAAACTTTACAGAATAACACCATTTCTACTAATATTGGAAAGGTAATTTCATCGTCCTTTTTTGAATCAGGCAGACTTTCCTGCATTTCGAAGATGCAAAAGATTAAAGGGAAGACAACAAAGGGACCAATGGGAACCAAGCAACCAACATTGCCTACAATGAGGACTCAATGGAACAACAGGAATTATCCACACCCCAATCAGCATAACCAATGGAATTGGCAATCTTGGAGGTAATAAATTCATTAAATTCTGCCCAAAGTGGAATGTTGTTGAATAAAGGGAACTGCAATATTATTTTTAATGAAAAAGGTGACTTTGAGGTTTTTAATTACACTGGACTTGCTATTAGTAACATATTGGTTGAAACCTTGGCAAAAGGTCTGAGTTTTGTTCCTTCCAAGCATGCTAATATTGCACATTTATTAACAGACTTAAAGTTGTATACAAGGAAATTTAATTTCAACTTGATGTTTAATGAGCTGTCACAAGCTATGATGGGCTTAAAAATTTCTAGTACTTCTAATCCTCCATTGCATCCAGCTGTATAACTTTATGGAAAAATGTGTGACTTTGATTTTAGATTTTTATTAAAGGAGGTTAAATCAACCACTGGGTGTAATATTAGTAAAGAAGAGACTGAACAACTAAAACTGATTAAAGAAAAAGTAGTAGAATTATGAAACCAGATAAGGGTATGGGAACTGTGATTATGAATAAAGATCATTACAACAAGAAAATGTTTAATTTTTTAAATGATAACACCCATACCCCCCTTTGATAACACCCATACCCCCCTTTGATAACACCCATACCCCTCTTTCCCTTAATGAACTGAATTGTGCTTACAACAGGATAAAAATGCAGGTTAGAGATTTATTTATAAAAGGCAGGGTTATGATTGATGAATTTAACTATTTAAATATAGTCTACCATACTACTACTAACATTTTTGGCATCCCAAAAATCCATAAAAGTCTAAGTGATCCACCAATGCGCCCAGTAGTGGACTTTAGAGGCTTGATTACGAGGAACTGCACTAAATTTTTGGATGAACAGTTAAACATTTGTTGGAAGATGAAACACAGCTTTGTAAGGATTCTTGGGACTTCCTTAGTAAAATCAATAAATTAGAGATTAATAAAAATACCTTTTACAATTGATGTAAAAGATCTATATACTGTTATTTTGCATTCTCTAGGGGTGGAATGCTTTTGTGAGTTCCTATTGGAGAGAAATAACAAGTAAAAATTAATTTATATGAAGAATTATTAGAATTAGTATTAAAGAATGTTTGAGGGTAAATATTTCTTGCAAAAAGAAGGTGTGGCCATGGGCTCTATTTGCAGTTCTCTATTTGCTAATATAGTGATGATTTATTGGGAAAGAAATTTTCTTTTTAATATTTCTTTTTAATATAGAGTTTAAGGATTACTATAGGATTTATACTCACTATTTGGATGATATTTTCCACGTGTGGAAGGAAGGGGAGAAAAAAAACTTAATAAGTTCTTTATGTATATAAACCAGAGTACTGAATTTCTAAAGTTTACTTCACAGGTGGAAACATTAAAATCCCCTACCTGGACATGATTTTAGAGAAATACATGGTTACCAACACATATGTTGCACAAATTTACAGAAAGCCTACAAATGCTTTACTACACTTCAGCAGTGCATACCCCCCTTAACACAGAAGAAATCAGTGGTGAAAGGGCAGCTGCCAGAATAATTACTACAGATGTTGATTTTCTATCAGAATGTTAAAAACTATGTTCTATGTTTTTAAAGAGAGGGTATCCAATTGAACTTGTTAATAATCTGAAACAGAAGGTACTGCATAAAAAGGAAATTAAGTAGGGCATAAAGAATGGTGCTTTCCTATGAGTGAGATCAAAATAAACTACCAGATAAAATATCTAGGAATAATATTTACTTCAGACTTCAAAGATATTATAAACAATAACCTAGTAACTACATGGACTAGTATTCAAAACGATATGGATAGATGGAAGAACATTAATATGTCTCTACTGTCAAAAGCTAGTGTTGTCAAGATTATTTTTTTACCAAGAATACTCTTTCAATTAAATGCTACCTTTTCAAATATTCCCCAAAACTTCTTCCTTGACATGGAAAAATCTCTATCAAGATTCTTATGGTATCCCAAATATACCAGAATTAAATATGCAAAACTTGTACTCACCAAAGATAAGGGGGGATTGGGGTTACCTTATTTTAAGCTTTACTATAGTATAATTACTGTATACAGACTAATACAAATAATAAACTATGACTCATATATAAATACTTGGACACCCCAGTCGACCAAAATCTGGTATGAACAGTTGAAATCTCTTGGCTGTAATATCAAATCCTTACTATTCTTGAATTTAAACCAGGCTAGCATATACAAGAAGAATTTACACCCACTAATTAAAAACATGATTCTTACAACTCAGAAACTATTTAAATCATTGCAATTAGTTGACACTTTTGCCCTTATACAACCATTACACATAAATCCTAATTTACTAATAAATAATAAACCAGTAAATCTAACAAACTACCCCCTGATAAACGACTACACAATATGAGATATATACCAGTGGAAAGACTCTAACATGAGGCAAATGAGACTTGAACTCAAACTTCCTATGAAATATAGTATTATCCTTAACCAACGTCATCATCTTATAAATGCTAAATTCTCACAAATACACACTGACTTACAGAACATAGATTTAGTTAAATTAATACTTGAAAATCTTGCGATTAAAGGGAGAACAATTTCTAGGACTTATAAAATTGTAATGAGTGCAAAACATCAGAATTCTTTATTATTTTCAAACTATTGGCAAACAAAAAATCAATCACTAACTGAAGAAAATAAGAAATTAGCCATTGAAAATACAATCAAATTTATTCCTTTCTGTTATATACACAAATTATGGTAAATAACAATCTATATTATACCTTATCTAAATTAAATAAATTCAATCCTAACATTTCGCCCATATGTCCCCATTGTCCGGATCAAACAGCTGATATTTATAGTTTCATTGTTTCATAGTTTAGTACTAGGCTATCTGCCCTGGGGCATTTGTAAGCCTAGCCATAGTGATGTGGCTTTCGCCACCCCATGAAATGGTACAAAAATGCACAGAATAGATTTAGAATACTGTGCCTCTGTCTAGTAGTGACACAATGAAGGTCCCCTTATATGATAGAATTAGTTTACTGTGCCCCTGTCTAGTAGTGACACAGATGTGACCCCTGGGGTAAACTTACGATCCCATCCACTCATCAAGATTTCTTTTGAAGAGAGTCAGTGAGGGGCTCTGCCTAACATGAACTGGGATCTTGTTCCAAAGCATGGGAAGCCTCTGGGTTATGAATCTATTCCTCCAGCATGTCCTATTCATACTTGTGCCAAGGTTTAAGTCTTTAGCTCTCGTGGTCCTGATGGATTTGGATTTTTTGAGGTGGAGCATGTCCATCAGATCCTGATTGGACATGGCCTTGTACGTCAGGCAGAGATCACCTCTGAGCAGGTGGTATGCTACTGAATAGAGCTGGGATTTTCTTTAGTCTGGCAGAATAAGACATATGTTGGAGACCCTTGATCCTCTTGGTGAGGTACTTTTGTGGTCTCTCCAGCTGTTGCAAATGCCGGGTGAGGTACATACCAAATGGGGCATTGTACTCAATCATGGGTCTGATGAGGGAGGAGTATAGGGGTACAATGACATCCTTGGATCTGGATGTGAATCCCTTCATGATGAGGTGTGCAAGGTAGAATGTTTTTCTAACCACTTTGGCAAAGTGGGTGTCAAATGAGAGGTCGCTGTCGACTTGGGTCCCTAGGTCTCTGATTACTTTTTCCGTACTCAGTGGGTTGCTGTCTATGTGATAATTTGTGGGTACTTTGTTTTTCCCAAATGGGATGACTATACATCTTTGGGCATTTAGTTTAAGGCCGTGGCTCCGGCATCAGTTGTCTGTTTCTGTGAGGCCTTTTTGTAGGATGTATGTGTCCGCTGGTGTATCGACTATGGCGCCTAGTTTGCAGTCATCTGCGAACTTTGTCAGTCACAATGCTCCCATGTTTGCTTTAACATCTGAAAAATAAATGCCGAACAAGAGGGGTCCCAGGACAGATCCCTGTGGGACACCACTTGTGACTGGCTTTGAGTCTGGCATTGCTCCAGAGATTCTAACTTTATGGGTTCTGTCCTTTAGCCAGTTTGCAACCCATCTAGTGACATAAGGGTTTACGTTTAAGCTGTTGAGCTTATCTATGGTGCCTGAGTGGGGTATTGTGTCAAAGGCCTTAGCCAAGTCCAGGTAGGCTGTAAGGACTGCTTTGCCCTCATCAATGGCTCTAGTGACTGTTTCGAAAAAGTCAACCAGGTTCAAAAGGCAGGATCTGCCCTTTACAAAGCCGAACTGGGTGGGGTCAAGTGTCTGTAGGTCCCCTATGTCTCTGTTTATGAGTTCCATAACGATTCTTTCCATAGCTTTGCAGACCAGGCTGGTTAAGCTTATGGGGCGGTAGTTCCCAGGGTCTGTAGAGGTACCCCCTTTGTGGAGTGGGACCACTGTTTCTGTACGCCAGTGTTCAGGTACATATCCTGTAGTAAGGCTAAGGTTAAATAGCATTTTTATGTACATGTCATGTGGAACTGTACTAAGATACACAACTTATGGTGTTCCTTGAGAGTAAGATTAGAGAAGATGGGATATGAAAAATCAACCCTTACTTGGGAGACAGCTTTATTGTACATTAATATCAATCAACTGCCCAAAATACTAAAACATGTTTTTATTACGATGTATGCCCTTATTAAATTCTTTATTACAAAGAATTGGAATGTCATGTCACCAATTACACGGGAAAATTTTAGCAATCTTGCTATCAAATATATCTCATCTCACAAATTATTTTATTCAAAAACTAAAAACAAAGGCTATTATCAAAAATATTGGGGTTACTTACTAGATATAATTCTTGACAAATAAAATTTGCCTACAAATTGTCATGAAAAGCTAACCTTTAAATAAGAAATGAATGTAGTATAACCAGACTTTCTTGCATCTTCTCCCTTTTCTTAGTATATGTGTAACTAGATATTTTCCCTAAACATTCAAATAAATGGTTAAATTTCTATTTTTACTGTATATATAGACTATCCCCATTCTAACTATCCCTTATGAGACCAAATGAACATAAAAATTCTCATACTTTACTTGACGATGTAGTGACTTCTTGTGTATATATATATATATATATATATATATATATATATATATATATATATATATATATATATATATACGTGTATAATTTTCTCGGAACGAGATTGTTGTCTGTTTTCTTTAGATAGGTATTTGTATTGTTTATTTGTGTTTTTGAGTTACCGTATTGTTGTTATTATTTGAAAAAAGAAAATTGAAATAAAGAGATTTTGGGAAAAAAAAGGAAATTAAGTACTTTAATCCGATCTTGAATCAAGGTAGTGATGGTATAGTAACTAACATTAACAAAGATACAGGTAATGAAAGGTTTAGATATGCATGTGTGACTACTTTTAATTTTGAAAAGCAACATGATTAAACAAATAATGATTAAAAATTGGTCTATTTTAAAAGATGATGCTAGTTTAAGGGATAGACTTGATGAATGCCCCTGTATTGTGTATAAAAAGGTTTGTGCTTGAAAAATATTTTGGAGAGACCACTTAGGACAAAAGTCCACATTAAATGCAGTTTGAAAGATGTGAAGTTGTGGGTGTTGCCAGTATTATAAATACATCTTTATATGTAAACATTTTTTTTTTTTTATTAAGCAATGTAGATTTGAATTGTATATGCTGCCTTATGCCAAATATGCAGGGCATTTTATGTAGGAAAAACACAACAAATGTTAAAAGAGTGGATTTATGAACATTGTTATATTAGAAAAATAATTAAATTACTAACACTCTTGCCAAACATGTTCTGGCTTATGAAAATCATTGGTTCAAAACTGTTGCTCTTGAAAAGGTTAAACAGAACTATAGGGGTGTACCATAGCTGGGTTACCTTGAAAAGGGGGAATTGTATTGGCAGTTAGTCCTGAATGCGACCAGTTATCCTAACAATCATTGTTGAGTTGCTAGTATTTTGAGACTAAAGGCACTTCAAAGATAAACAAACTGCTTATTTAAGTGTTTATATTCTTTTATTTTGATTTTGTTATTTTATTTATATATTTTTGCTAAATGTATATTTTACAAGTGGTTTTAAATATATTTGAAAAAAGGGAGTTGGTTTTATTATAAGTTTTTGATTGGTTTGAGAATTATCATATGGCAGTGAGTGGATTATTTAAACCTTGTGATTTAATTAGGTTTTATCTGATGAACTCTTGTGGATATACAGGACAAAAGTGCTTTTCTTAAAGTTTTTATACTTATATTTTGGACTTGTGTGTGGATTAAAAACACGTGTGGAACAGTACTTTACCCATGTGCTTTAAACTTCTTTTTTTTCCCTTTTTATTTATTTATTTATTTATTTATTTTGGATTTACTAATTTATGCAGTCTTTTGTTTGTTCTTATTATGAAAGACTAAAGTATCTGAACTTGTGCAGTATCTGTTACAGATATTTAAAAGGAGATCTTATTCAGTTATATAGGGTATTTAGAGACAACTACCTCTGAGAATGTGTGGGGTTATCAAGAAGTAGTAGAGAATTATCAGATGACCTATGTAAAAGGTTCTATAGGAATGAGAAGTGTACTAATTGATTCTCTGAGAGAGCAGCTGATGCATTGAACAGACTACCAAATTACATTAAAACAAGTATTGGTTTAGATATTTTTAAGAAAAGCATGGACACTTATTATGGAGCAAGTGTTTTGATATATTGATAGGCCAGAAGAGCATTAAGGCCCCTGCTTGAAATATTTGTATATATGTATGTATTAAAGCAATATTTCCTTTTGTTTTGCATAAAACAGTTTAATGATTTTCACTTAAAGACTACCCTGAAAACATAATACTGAAATTTCATATAGGTAAACAAGTTCTAACCCTGTATACTTAACTAAAATGTGCAAAGGAACTACTTTACATTAAAATACATCATAAAACATGTAATTATCATTAACATAACATACTAAATATAAAATTAAAACTGCTGAGATATGGATTCCCATTTTAAAAAGGTAACTGGCACGTGGTGAAGTCCATGGAACAGATAATAACACATTCTCAGGGACTGTATGGCACTTTCCCCTTTGGCCTTCTGCCTCACAACATCCCTGAGCATGAAATAATATCTGTTCTTTGCACAACTCCTCGGTATTTAATACATATATAATTTTACTGCATTCAGTTTATACTTTGTAATGATGCCATTAAGTTTTCTATATTTTAAAATAATTGTTTAAATGTCTTGTTGCTGAATTTTTACGTTTTTAGTTATGCAGGCAAGCACTTAGCCATGAAATCAGTGTCTATAACATTGTAGCTCATACTAAATATCTTCAATAGTAATGCTATCTAACTCCTAATATATTTTAAATTATAACCCTTTCAGAAAGAAACATTTATAGTCAGGGAAAACATTCAGTCATGCAAGATGAACATTGCAGTCATTACATCATCAGGGTGATTTAGGGCAATTGTAATTATTTCATTGATTGGTTTGTTGACTGGGATAATCTTTACCCTAATAGAAATTCTTTTGACCATCAACAGCCACTGGCACCTCACTTTGATTTCAGAAGCTGGGAGTCACTCCTACCCCCCCAGCCTTTAAATACAATCTCATTTCCTGAGAGTGGCTTTAGCTGTCCCAGTGCAGCATCACACTGATGGATGGAGGGATTTTATATTCCTACCACCACAAATTAATAGATCAAGCCAAGATCCGGTGCAATGAAGGTTATCCAAAGTAGGCACAGTAAGCAAGTAGCAGTTGATAAAGTAATACGGGTTTATTATTTAATAAGTAAGCCTCCAGCAACGAACATCAACGACCAACAAACAAATTCCTTTAGATATAAAGTGCAAACATTAAGCGCTTTCGTCTTCACACCGGGAGACCTCTTCAGAATAACTTTACAAAAATCAAGTTTGCCTTATATACATCTTGCTCTGCCTCATTAATCAATTAGTTTGTCAATTAACTAAATTGCTGCTGCATTACAATCTTATTCAAGCAAAGTTAACTAAGTGAAATTTTCTTTGGCTTGAATGAAATAAAATAAAGTCCTGCTTAACTTAATAAAAAATTCCTACTGAGTAATGATTACATTCAATAGGACATTAACATAAAACAACACATTTATATTTGTATTTATACAATAAAAATTTTAGAAGAAAAAGCAAAAAATGCAAGTAGTTAATAAACAACACTTCTATGCCACTTGCTTCATTGTATAAGCCCTATCTGTATAGTGTCTCATGTGGACAAACACTGGTATTGTCAGTTAACATACATTATTCCTTCCAAGAAAAAACATGCAGATATAATAGCCCCTTTTCTTAATTCATTTGAATTATGACATTATCCATATAAATATACAAGCATGAATATATAAAAAATCTAAAAATATACGACGTCGTATGTATAATTGATATAGTTGATATAATTAATAATAAAAACCTTATAAATACATAAATGTATAAATTATTAATATTAAAATACTTAAAATACTTGTAAATACATAATGAGTGGTGTGAGTGTATATATGTTTGTATATAAATATATAATGTATAATAAATGTATAATTAAATAATTAAATACATGAATAAATAAACATTAAGATAAATACTGAGTCAAATGTTGGATATTTTCTAAGTAAGAAAGCTTTTTTATATAGTACTTACTAAAACACTCTCATTTTTCAACTTTAAACACAAGAAGGTTTTGTTTCCTGCAGTACAATATCAAATCAAACTGTAGATAGATGCTGAACATCTATTGTTGTTGTACACCCTTAGCCAGTTTGTATTTTATATTCCCTTCGTATTTCCTTGCCCCCAAACCCAGCACATACAGTGATCTACAGCATTTATAGCCAGAAACTCTCTCAGTGTGCCTCCCCCCTGAAAGCACGAGATACATACTATAGCTACCCCTTTCACCATCAGGGCTGTCCTCCCTGCTTATGTCCTCTCCCCTCCTCTAAGCGAGTTGGTAAAAAGCACTAACAAACACACCCCTATTTATACATCAAATGTCACATGATACAAATTCAAATTTAAAACCACAAATTTAAAGACACAACACATATAAAAGACATATACATTTAATTTAAAACATACATAAATAATGCATGCTAAAACTATACTTCAGTACTAATAACTACATTCTTAGAGGTCTCTTCTTAAATTTGGGTACTAATGGAACTGATTCATTAAGCCCATGTCCTACATCAGCCCTAAACCTCACTATCCATGAGGATTCCAAATTCTCGGTCTTAGCATGTATATCACCCTGCCTCACATTCTCATAAACCCTAGCAATTACTAAAAATTTAAAACCATGACTAGAGTCAGTACTCAAAACATGCTTTGCCAATGCACTAACCACATTACCTTTATTCATACGGTAGATATGTTCTCTTATGTGTTCTCTGAACATATCTACCGTATGAATAAATGTAATGTGGTTAGTGCATTGGTGAAGCATGTTTTGTAATACACCTGATGATGCCTGTTTGGTGAAAGTGCTTGTGTTTTGTTGCACTGCAGTAACAGTTTTGAACTGGCTATATCAGCTGTCTCTGTGTCTTCCTGTTCGTTTGTTGCTGGAATTTTTACTTTGGACACAGTAAGTGAGCCTTTTATAGTGGTAGTAGTTTTGTAGTAATGTTAGTAAGTGAGCCTTTTATAGCGGTAGTAGTTTTGTAGTAATGTTAGTAAGTGAGCCTTTTATAGCGGTAGTAGTTTTGTAATAATGTTAGTAAGTGAGCCTTTTATAGAGGTAGTAGTTTTGTAGTAATGTTAGTAAGTGAGCCTTTTATAGCAGTAGTAGTTTTGTAGTAATGTTAGTAAGTGAGCCTTTTATAGCGGTAGTAGTTTTTGTCGTAATGTTCCTTACTATGCTTTGTTCTCATTTGTTCAAGCTCTGTTTCTGATCTCCATCTATTCACAGGTATTTATAAAACAACACCAGTTTTCAAATTTTTTTCCTAAACACATTCCTCACTCTGGTTGATATATTCCAGGTTTAGTTTCTCTAAGTGTTTTAGGTTTCTAATACCATGATGAGAAGAGACACCATTCTTAAGTCAGAGTACAATTAAAGTTCATGAAATAAGTATTGTTCCAGTCTTTGATGTTAGCCAAAACTGCTTTTTGAAGCACCTGCAATGTGCTCAGAGCTGACTCCTGTAATTCATATAGAGTTACATGTATCGGTCGCATATCTAAATATGATTGTAAATTAGTTTTTATAAGACCCATTACTCCTACTACTATTGGAATTGTCTGGGTATCCTTCTTCTGCATTGCACTCATTTCTGCCAGCAAATTCAGATATTTTATGAGTTTGGATCTCTCTGTATAAGGCACTGTAATCACTGGATGTAGCAATTCATCGATCAATGTTACCTTTGTCTTGTTTTAATGAACTACTGTATTTGGTGATCTCACATTTATTCTCTGAACTACTGGCAATGAGTAATTCCATCTGTTATAAACTTCATCATCCTCTATAATGCTTTGTGGCTCATGTTTCCAATGCTTCTCAGCTACTTTAATATTGCAATGTTTGCATAATGCACAAAGCAACAATCTTGCCGCATTATTGTGCCTTTCAGTATACATGCCCTCTGCCGTGAGTGTATCACACCCAGCAACAAGGTGTGCACCTGTTTCCATTTTGGTTTTACAGAACCTGAATTTGATTCTCTCACATGTTCAACGGACTTTGGAAACCAGAGTGGACTTAGTCCGCTATCCTGGGCTATTATTAACCTATCATTTTTGGGGTTGAATTCACCTCTCCTTAACCATTCCTGCATCAAATCCTGATCAACATGTGGTTGTTCCAAGAGATATTTGCACTTACCAAAATATTTATGCTTTTTCCACATTTCTTTCCTTCCCATCTGATCCTTCTCCTTACAGTCTTTCTTCTGTTTCTGGCACATTCAGTTGTATGATTTATGTCTACTTCTGGTTTGATTTCCATTCCTGGTTGACACTGATATGTTTCTGCTAAACTAAGTAGGGAAGTCATCCTAGACTTCTTTGCCTCATGTTTTAAAACATTCATTAAAAAAGGAAATTAAGTACTTTAATCCGATCTTGAATCAAGGTAGTGATGGTATAGTAACTAACATTAACAAAGATACAGGTAATGAAAGGTTTAGATATGCATGTGTGACTACTTTTAATTTTGAAAAGCAACATGATTAAACAAATAATGATTAAAAATTGGTCTATTTTAAAAGATGATGCTAGTTTAAGGGATAGACTTGATGAATGCCCCTGTATTGTGTATAAAAAGGTTTGTGCTTGAAAAATATTTTGGAGAGACCACTTAGGACAAAAGTCCACATTAAATGCAGTTTGAAAGATGTGAAGTTGTGGGTGTTGCCAGTATTATAAATACATCTTTATATGTAAACATTTTTTTTTTTTATTAAGCAATGTAGATTTGAATTGTATATGCTGCCTTATGCCAAATATGCAGGGCATTTTATGTAGGAAAAACACAACAAATGTTAAAAGAGCGGATTTATGAACATTGTTATATTAGAAAAATAATTAAATTACTAACACTCTTGCCAAACATGTTCTGGCTTATGAAAATCATTGGTTCAAAACTGTTGCTCTTGAAAAGGTTAAACAGAACTATAGGGGTGTACCATAGCTGGGTTACCTTGAAAAGGGGGAATTGTATTGGCAGTTAGTCCTGAATGCGACCAGTTATCCTAACAATCATTGTTGAGTTGCTAGTATTTTGAGACTAAAGGCACTTCAAAGATAAACAAATTGCTTATTTAAGTGTTTATATTCTTTTATTTTGATTTTATTTATATATTTTGGCTAAATGTATATTTTGCAAGTGGTTTTAAATATATTTGAAAAAAGGGAGTTGGTTTTATTATAAGTTTTTGATTGGTTTGAGAATTATCATATGGCAGTGAGTGGATTATTTAAACCTTGTGATTTAATTAGGTTTTATCTGATGAACTCTTGTGGATATACAGGACAAAAGTGCTTTTCTTAAAGTTTTTATACTTATATTTTGGACTTGTGTGTGGATTAAAAACACGTGTGGAACAGTACTTTACCCATGTGCTTTAAACTTCTTTTTTTTCCCTTTTTATTTATTTATTTATTTTGGATTTACTAATTTATGCAGTCTTTTGTTTGTTCTTATTATGAAAGACTAAAGTATCTGAACTTGTGCAGTATCTGTTACAGATATTTAAAAGGAGATCTTATTCAGTTATATAGGGTATTTAGAGACAACTACCTCTGAGAATGTGTGGGGTTATCAAGAAGTAGTAGAGAATTATCAGATGACCTATGTAAAAGGTTCTATAGGAATGAGAAGTGTACTAATTGATTCTCTGAGAGAGCAGCTGATGCATTGAACAGACTACCAAATTACATTAAAACAAGTATTGGTTTAGATATTTTTAACAAAAGCATGGACACTTATTATGGAGCAAGTGTTTTGATATATTGATAGGCCAGAAGAGCATTAAGGCCCCTGCTTGAAATATTTGTATATATGTATGTATGTAAAGCAATATTTCCTTTTGTTTTGCATTGACTTAGTAGCTCAGTCTGTTAAATTCCTAGTATGCTCTACATTTTGCCACTCACAGTCCTGGGTTTGAATCCAGTGTGTTGCACTTCAATTACATGCTACTACTGCATTCAATGCTACCCATGTTAGCACATCAAAGGTTTATAGGAAGGGACACACTGCACACATATGTATAGGCTACCTATATGTCACCTACCACTCTCTGATTGGCACTGTTACATAACATATGTACCTTAAGCACATGCCTTACCTGGACTGTTATTGGTACCCTCACCCTGGCTCTGCTGTAATGACAAAGCTGACACTGCTCCCTCACTGACACATACAGCTTGCTTTCCTCCAGTGTCTTCACACTCCCCAGTATGAGTCCTGGGCAAAAAGCACCAGCTGCAGCCTGCAACGTATGCAACAGTATGTTCAGCTACCTGCTACAGACCTACCATACCTCACAACAACCTAGAACAAGGGATCCGCACAACACCTATACATAAAGGAGTGAGGGGGCAAAGGTTAAGTGACAGGGACATATGTCACAGTCTGCCCCTACAAATATACACAGCTGATAGACCAGCAGCTATTGCATGCATATTCTGATGTGTATGATGTATGACACTCACATGTCTCTTCCCTCTTACTGACCTTAACCCACATTGTTTAACACTGAACTGCTACATAATCAGAAAGTCTGTTCATAATGGCCAAACACAGCATGCAGAACTGTGGACATACCATATAAATTCCAACAGTGGGCAGTATTTGTACCTACCCTCTGTGATACTGTAGTCTCCACACCTCAGTAATGTCCATCTCAAAGACTAGGAAAAGGGCCAAGGCCTACATTAAGGCCTTAAATATTGCACTGTTGTGCCATGTCTTTGGCTAATGAAAGTGTGACGCAGCTGTACTGGATGCAATTAGCAAGTCTGAGTCACGGATTGGTGCACAGGCAATCACCTGTTATTGAGCATTGCCTACAAAAGGCAAGCAGCTGTTTATAGGTTTATAGGTTCATAGATTTTTACTAGGCTAATGACCACAAGGGCCTTTTTAGGCTTAGCTATGCATCCCAGATCTCTGACAAGTTCTGATACCCTTGATAAATGTAAGCATGGGCCTGGGAGATGAACCATTTACAGGTTACCTGTTTGCATTAGAGACATAGCTGCCAAACCAGGGATTTATTTCCAGTTTCCCATCCAATTGTCCAAGTTGCACTTGAATTGGGTTAAGGAGGAACTCTGCTTCACATGGATGGGGAGCCTGTTCCATAGATAGTGCAGTCTCTGGGATACATACCCATCTCTCCAGCAGGTCCTATTTATATCACAGGCAAGGATTAAGTCTTTAGAATGGGTAATTCTGGTAATGTTTGTTTTGTGGATATGCAGGAAGTCCATCAGAGTGGGGTCTGACAATGTCCTGTATGCCAGGCATAGCTCTCCTCTCAAAAACAACAAAAACTAAAAAAAAAACAAAAAAACAAAAAAATAAAAAAGACAAAAACAAACTCCTAATTCTCAGAATATCCTGTCATTATAACCTTATAACACATGGAGACATTCATCCCAACCCTGGCCCACCCACACCCAATAACCTCCACTCCCCTACCACAACCCCCACAGTCAAGCTGCCCATGAATACACCCACTAGTTCCCTCCTAGCATTTCACCTAAATATTAGAGGTATTAACAATAAGATTCCCAACCTACCTGCCCTCCTAGCAACCCACTCCTGAGACATTATGTGTCTTACGGAAACCTGGCTAAAACCTAGTACTACTGACAATGAGATACTACCTCCAGGATATAATATTCACCGGTTAGACCGTACTACAAGGAAAGGTGATGGGATAACAGTCCTTTACAAAAATACTCTAACTGTTAATAGAGACACCATTCAACCTCCCCAATTCAATAACACGGAACTCCTCATAACCAAGCTACAGATTAACCAAAACAAACACTTGAACACCATCTGTGCATACATTCCACCAGGCAACAACCTAAATACCCTAGAAGATCTCCTTTATTGGTTATCCATTAGCTGTCCCCAAGAAACCATAGTTCTTGGTGATTTTAACACCGTCTGGCACCCCTGCTCCTCCAACCATATAATCTTATACTTATACACTCATATAAACTTATCTGGGTTTAAACAGACCATAACCTCTCCCACTAGGATAAACAAACCAACCAACAAGGAAAGTATCCTAGACTGGATCCTAGTTAATAACCAACCCCAACTGTACACAGCTGGTACTCTCCCTGATAACCTTGGTGACTATTGTCTAACCTATATCATAAAACATAAGGCAGGAAACCCTCACCAGCCCAAATATAAAACATTTAGAAACAGGAAATACTTTGATGTTGCTGTATTCCAAAATGAATTAAAAGCAGTTGACTGGTCAAAACTAAAAAAATCTAACATTAGAAGAAGCCGTAGATCACTTTAACACTAAATTCCTAAATATCCTTGATTCCCATGCTCCAGCACGTACAATAAAAACTAGATCAAATACAGCACCATGGTTCCAAAAGATACCAAAGCTAAAATCAAAACTAGAAACAGAGCCTGGGCGAGCTGGAGAACAACCAAAGCCGCACTTGACCATCTAAAATATCGTCAACTCAGGAATGATACAAAAAAATCTATTTTACTGGATAAAAAAAGCTTCTACCAAAATCTCCTACAAAAACACCACAACAACCCTCAACAGTTCTGGGTAGGCTTAAATCAACTACTTTGTCCAGGTCACTCCACCACCCCAACCCCGGCTAACTACACCCATAGTTCCCCAGAGACCATAGCTAGCACCTTTAATAACTTTTTCACTGAAACAATCCAATCCCTAGCAAATCAACTAACCCCTTTAACTTAAATCACATGCCTAATCTACCTAATAATCACCTGGAATTTAGCTTCCAACCAATATCCACTAGTTTTATCAAAAGACTTCTAAAAAAAACTAAAACCTACCACCCTCGCTGCTGACCTCCTCCCTGCAGAGTACCTGCAAATAGCTGCAGATGCCATTGCATATCCCATATCTATCCTCATCAACAGAACCTTATCCGAAAATGCTATCCCCTCCCTCGGGAAAATATCTCACGTCATCCCACTCCATAAAGATGGTAGCTCAGTAGACATGTCCAACTATAGACCCATTGCCATTTTTTCCCCACTAGCCAAAATAATGGAGAAATGTGTACACAAGCAACTAATGCAATACCATACACAGAATAACTTAATATCTGACTCCCAGCATGGTTTCAGGCCATACCACAGCACCACTTCAGCCCTCCTTTCCTTTACTACTGCCATAAACCAAAACAGGAATGACAATAGGCTAAACTCTGCCTTCTTTCTTGATCTATCAAAAGCCTTTGACATGGTCAACCATGAACTTCTCATTCTTTCACTAAAATCTATTTCCCTCAACAAGCCTGCTATCCAGTGGTTCCAGTCCTACCTGACTGGTAGACAGCAGGCGGTACTATGGCAAGGCAAACTCTCCAGCCAGTTAACTCTCACACTTGGTGTCCCTCAAGAGTCCATACTAGATCCACTACTTTTCTCTATTTTTATCAACAACCTCTACACTGCTATCCCTAAAGCCAACTGCATCCGATATGCAGATGATTCCACTCTCATCTGCTCCGCCACCTCCCCATCTGACTTGCAAATCTTAACCTGAAATACATTTAACACTATCGAGAACTGGCTCACCAACCAACGCCTACTTCTGAACCCCAATAAAACTAAACTTCTACTCTTCTCTCCCACTAGTAGATCCACTACACTTTCATTCTCTGTCACATCTAACAATGGTGCCACTATTTCCCTAGATAATCACACCAAACTGCTAGGGGTTATCATAGACAATAATCTCAAATTTGACCTACAGGTCAACAAAACCATATGGAAGCTTGGATCACTGTATAGAAACAAGACATTTTTAACCCCACCGGCTAGGACTGCAATCGCCCGATCACACCTACTCTCTACTCTTTTATATGCCTCACCTGTACTCTCAAACCTCAACAAATCCGAACTAGGTAAGCTGTCCCATAGCTACAATCATATTGCCAGATTCGCCACTGGTTCCATCTATAGGACCCACCACTGCCAGAATCTTAAACAACTAGAGTGGCTAGAACTGCCCAGCATAATTCAATTCAATCAACTCTTAATAGCGCACAAAATTTTGTACCATCCTGAGGATAACCCCTCACTTAAAAATATTATTAAGCCATATAGCAACCTAAGATCCCTATGGTCAGCCGATAAACTAATGGTCCAAATCCACAAAGCTAATAACTCTGCTGGTGAATCTCTGTTTGCCAACTTCATTGGTAAAACCTGTAATTCGTTGCCAAACTATATAACCCTACAATCCTCCAAAAGTCTCTTAAAAAAAACACCTCAAACAGTATCTCAAAGAGAATTGGCTATGCCCATGTACCAACCCTGATTAAATTATAAACTAAAAGCATATTCTGCAATTATCAGAACTTCACCAAGCTCTGCTTCCAATCTGTTGTCTCTTGCTTTTAATTGTCTGTCCATGAGAATTGTAAGTCCCTACTAGGGAACACTACTAACCCATTGTAGACAATCACTTTATTTTTATAATTGTTTGCTAACTTTTGTGTAATCTATGTAAGTTTTTCTATGTGGAACTTTACTCCCTGGGCCTCCACTGAAAATGGACATGTATCCAGTCAGACTATCCTGGTAAACAAATGTAAAATAAATAAATAAAAAAACTGTAGGAGGCAGAATACAGGGATAGGGACTTGAGGTGGCCTGCATAGGACATATTACTTATGCCCTATATTCTTTTACTGAGAGGAACCTCTGTGGACATTCCAGTTGTTGGATATGCTTATGGTAAACTGGTCTGTAACTTGCTTTACCAAGACAGACTGTGATTTTGGAAGCATTTTTCTTCCAGATTTCTGCACAAAAGGATTACAACACTCTGCCAGGTATGTAATACAAGTTTTCATATAATGGGACGCAGACAGGAGGATGCAGTTATGGGGAATAGGGATTAGAACACTAAGCCTGTAGTACATCTTTGGGAATGACACGTAGTCGATAATCTGCTGTCCAACAGCTACAGGCAGGCCTCTCAACTGTGTCTGCTGTGACCTATATCACAGCTGTGGCCTTCTCACTCCCCCCTGCAATGGTTCAGCTCCTGTATGAATGCTACTGGATTGTGTGTTAGACATAGTGACAGTAAGTAATGGTGGACACAGCTGGCATATCACATGATGTACTGTCATTCAGCTCCTCTCAGTCTGTGAATGTCACACCGGAATAGTTCAGACATTGCACTGGCGTCCCTGACTGTCTCTGATGTACACTGTTTAGGTCACTGTTGTTTTGTTAACACTTGTATATCATTGCTTGACAGCTATGGCTACCATACCTGGCAACTTGGTACAGCAAACCTGCAGGTCATAGCCATTAGTAGTGGGTGGACACAGGCACAGCCTCAGCCATAGAGTGTACATATTGATCATACAAAGAAAGTGTATGAATACAGCAACAGATATTACTGTAGCATAACTGTTTTCTGAGGGTTCTGGTGTGTGATAGCCAGATTCTCCACATTCTAAGAACAGCCATCAATTGTTGTCCAACCATTTGCAGACATCCACATGTTTCTTGCAAAGGTGCCACATATATCAGCCACATCTACACATTCCACAAACATCCATATACTGCAGAAGTAGGACACCTACAGGGAAGATACCCTACAGCACATTTGTATTGCTGTCTGTCATTGTGGCACAAAGATGTTGCTGGACTGTCCGCATATACTCATAATAACACACACCTATTTGTCATACAGTGGCTGTCTGACATAGTACTGGGATGTTGCCCATAGGGGACAACCACAGTAGACTGCATTGATGGGAGTGGAGACATAGAGCAAACTCCGTCATGCCACACAGGGATATAACTGCTATTGCTACTATGTTGCTGATAGCCACATATACTGTGTTGATAGATGGTGGAGTACGACGTGGGAGGCAGCAGTGGATAGTGCAGGCCAATGTGGATGTGCAGGGTTGGTACATAGTGGAGAGCAATGTATGTGGTCCTGTGATGTGCTCCCCTATTCTTGTCTTTCAGAAAGGATGTATAGACAGAAGCAACTGCTGTTTTCAGCTGCGGAAAATGATTTTATCCTGAATGGCCTTAGACTTCATCATGACATTCTACTGCCCAGGACTCACTGGAATCATAAGCAATGTGCAGCACTGTGGGCTGACCTCATCACAACAGTCAACTGCGTAGGACTACAGGACAAAAACTATGAGCAGGTCCAACACAGGGCAACAGACATCTTAAATGCTGCATTGCAAAGGGCTGCTGCTGTTGCCAGGGACTGTGCTGCTACCATTTGAGGACCTGCAGCAGTAGAACCACTCTCAGCCACAGAGGAATTCCTGGTGAACCTGGGAACAACTACCAGCTCCCAAGTATCCATCACTCCATACATCATGGAGGTGGCTGCCACAGCATCCACAGTGGAGGAGCATCCAGGTAAGCCTACTGTTTTCATCACTGTAATACTGTACCAGTCATTGTGGCAGCATCTGCATACCAGTACATGGATGTCAGGTCAACCTGCACTGGGAGGAGTTGCTTGTAACACACAGTTGTGCACACATACTCAGAATGTCAGCAATGTAGGCAGTATCGCAGTACCTACTGTACATGTTGATATATGCACATATTATCCTGTAAAAATGCCACATTTGGTATTGCTGACAATACCTCTCCCTCACATTTCCATAGGTATGTCAGGTGTGGCCGGATTCCAATGTCCTGTACCTGGTGAGTGTGATACTGTTTTGCATGGATCATATATTCCCTAAGAATGTTAAGGGCTGCCATTTTGCTGTATACACAACTGATACGCTTAGCCAAAGTATACTACTTGTATGTTCATTTTCAGAAGGGCTAACTTACGTGCATTGAATTGGTAATCACAGTATTGTATTTGCAGGAGCTGTAACATATTTGCACTTACTTTTCTGAAGATCTATGCAGTCTGCTATACAGGGGGCAATAGTGTGATCAAGACTGGTGCACTGTATTTTAGGTGTATGTTTATCGTATGCACTGATATATCACTTATTTCACAGGTGTATAGTAACGGCAACATTAACCAGATGTAGCTGCAGTGCATGTGGTTTACTTGGCCTGTCTTGTCTGTGGATGTTGTAGTCTGCTTGTGTGTTGTACATAGGATCAGAAATAAGATATGGTATGTGTAATGTAGTTGTGGCTCCTCACCTGTATATGTGTGTGTTGATTACCATACATAATAGTGCAGGTAGTAATGTACTTATTTTGTCTTCCTCCTCACAGGTGACCATGGGGGTTGGAGTCAGTCCCACACACAACCTGATGTCAGTGTCTCATTGGACTCTGATGATAATAGTGGCCATAGTGAGGCACAGGTGGGGTTTTTGGGGGCTGAATCTGTCCCATGAGTTGACATCCCACTTCCTCTCCCTTTATCCCTTCACATAGTTAGTATGCTCACACATACCCAGTCCCCTGCAGCCACAGATATTGGACAATCAGAGTGTGGCAGCATCAAACAGGACAGTGTGGCAACAATGAAATTAGTGAGTGTAGACACTAACCATACCAGAGAGCTGGTGAGGTCCCACACAGGCAGATTGACAGGGGTGCTCTAAGGAGGACTGCTGCCTGTCTACCACCTGTGGGAGGTGTCACATCATGAGTCACTGGATGCATGTTTCAGTCCATCATGGAGGCACAGGCACATTCTGAATGCAACACCAGACAGATGCTCAAGATCATGGGTGCATCACTGTCTGAAATCCGTGACTCCCTCCACTACATTGGTGATGGTATGCATTGTTTCACTGATGTAGTGGACAGATGGTGGGGTGAGACATTGTCAGTCCTTGACTGCACATTGCCTGTGCTAGAACATGTGGTGGGAGTAGGGGTCAGACATGTGGCTTCAGGTCAGCAACAACATCCTCTAAAAGTCCACATGGCCATGCACACTCATGCTTCCATAGTGGCAGTACCTCCAGCACCACAAAAGGGAGGGTGCTGTCCACACCACAACATGGCAGGCCATAGGCATGTGGTCCTGGGCAGTCTCGTGAGGGACATGGGCCCAAAAGACACCCGTCACCATCAGTGACTAGTACTGCATCTGACCCTGGGGGTGCTGGTGCCAATGCCACTCCTGGCAGAGCCAGTTCCCTTGTTCATGGTCAGAGATGGTGAACTGTCCATTCTGTCATGTACAGTCCACAGCTGTTCAACATACCCACATGTAGTGCTCGCACATAGCTTGAATGTGTACACGCACACACTTATACATCATTGTCACATGCAGGTGACCAACAGACACACATGGCATCTCTCCATGGCCCAGCTGACCAGCACCCCTTACTGACTCCCACACATGATGTCAACTGTTTGGCACAGCCTAGGCCTCTGGCACCCCCACACCATAGCCTGTGCATGTGATGATACTGTGCCACATCCCTGTCATCCATACCATCGATGCAGGGACATGCTAATATGGGTCTGATGCACAGGATGACTATAGTACATTACATGACATGTTGTAGTGAGTTTGTGTTATGCCATGAGAGGTGCTGTATGCTGGGGTGTGTCATGAGTACACATCAAAGTGTTTGTACCATTATTGCATGATGTTATATTGGCAATGTTGTTGTAGACTGACAGGTGTTTCTCAGAACTTCATATATTTCTGTTGCAGGGGGTCTGATTGGCTACACTGTGGAGACCTATTGGCAGTACAATGGCTCAGGATAGCATGCTTGCAAAGCAGAAATATGACATCAGCAAGGGACAGCTGTTTATCTGCATGGTTACCAAGGTGCGGATGTGTAGAACAGTGTGTCAGGGAATGAGGGCAGGCAGCATAATCCTGCATGCATCCCCCATGACAATGCATCTTACCCTTGATACATGTCACCTGCTTGTTCCATACCTACAAATGTAGGTGGTGGCAAATAGCATGTATGCCTAGGTAGATGTGGGTTATTTACGGCCAGCAGCTACTCACAGGGCCTGAATGTAAACCATTGCACACACACAGGCAAGACAGACACACTGCTGCTGCAAGGGGATATATTATGCACGCAAACACACACACACACACACACACACACACACACACACACATTAATATTATAAACACACACACACACACACACACACACCGCACACACACACACACACACACACACACACACACAGACACACAATGTCACGTTGATTTGAGTTTGATGATCAGTATAGCACTAAAATGTAGGGCCCATTTGCTTATATACTGAAGTTTCCAAAGTATATACTACTTGTATGTTCATTTTCAGAAGGGCTAACTTACGTGCATTGAATTGGTAATCACAGTATTGTATTTGCAGGAGCTGTAACATATTTGCGCACTTACTTTTCTAGAGATCTATGCAGTCCTACTGCTATATACAGCAGGGGCAATAGTGTGATCAAGACTGATTGCACTGTATTTTAGGTAATTAATGTTTATAAATATGCACTGATATATCACTTATTTCACAGGTGTATAAGTATGGCAACATTAACCAGATGTAGCTGCAGTGCATGTGTAACTAGTTTACTTGGCCTGTCTTGTCTGTGGATGTTGTAGTCTGCTTGTGTGTTGTACATAGGATCAGAAATAAGATATGGTATGTGTAATGTAGTTGTGGCTCCTCACCTGTATATGTGTGTGTTGATTACCATACATAATAGTGCAGGTACTAATGTACTTATTTTGTCTTCCTCCTCACAGGTGACCATGGGGGTTGGAGTCAGTCCCACACACAACCTGATGTCAGTGTCTCATTGGACTCTGATGATAATAGTGGCCATGGTAGTGAGGCACAGGTGGGGGTTTTTAGGGCTGAATCTGTCCCATGAGTTGACATCCCACTTCCTCTCCCTTTATCCTTCACATAGTTAGTATGCTCACACATACCCAGTCCCCTGCAGCCACAGATATTGGACAATCAGAGTGTGGCAGCATCAAACAGGACAGTGTGGCAACAATGAAATTAGTGAGTGTAGACACTAACCATACCAGAGAGCTGGTGAGGTCCCACAGGCAGATTGACAGGGGTGCTCTAAGGAGGACTGCTGCCTGTCTACCACCTGTGGGAGGTGTCACATCATGAGTCACTGGATGCATGTTTCAGTCCATCATGGAGGCACAGGCACATTCTGAATGCAACACCAGACAGATGCTCAAGATCATGGGTGCATCACTGTCTGAAATCCGTGACTCCCTCCACTACATTGGTGATGGTATGCATTGTTTCACTGATGTAGTGTAACGGACAGATCAAATGGTGGTGAGACATTGCAACATCAGTCCTTGACTGCACATTGCCTGTGCTAGAACATGTGGTGGGAGTAGGGGTCAGACATGTATTGGCTTCAGGTCAGCAACAACATCCTCCTAAAGTCCACATGGCCATGCACACTCATGCTTCCATAGTGGCAGTACCTCCAGCACCACAAAGGGAGGGTGCTGTCCACACCACAACATGGCAGGCCATAGGCATGTGGTCCTGGGCAGTCTCAGCAAGGTGAGGGACATGGGCCCAAAGACACCCGTCACCATCAGTGACTAGTACTGCATCTGACCCTGGGGTGCTGGGTGCCAATGCCACTCCTGGCAGGAGCCAGTTCCTTGTTCATGGTCAGAGATGGTGAACTGTCCATTCTGTCATAAATATTACAGTCACAGCTGTTCAACATACCCACATGTAGTGCTTTGCATAGCTTGAATATGTACACACACATATACATCATTGTCACATGCAGGTGACCAACAGACACACATGGCATCTCTCCATGGCCCAGCTGACCAGCACCCTTACTGACTCCCACACATGATGTCAACTGTTTGGCACAGCCTAGGCCTCTGGCACCCCCACACCATAGCCTGTGCATGTGATGATACTGTGCCACATCCCTGTCATCCATACCATCGATGCAGGGACATGCTAATATGGGTCTGATGCACAGGATGACTATAGTACATTACATGACATGTTGTAGTGAGTTTGTGTTATGCCATGAGAGGTGCTGTATGCTGGGGTGTGTCATGAGTACACATCAAAGTGTTTGTACCATTATTGCATGATGTTATATTGGCAATGTTGTTGTAGACTGACAGGTGTTTCTCAGAACTTCATATATTTCTGTTGCAGGGGGTCTGATTGGCTACACTGTGGAGACCTATTGGCAGTACAATGGCTCAGGATAGCATGCTTGCAAAGCAGAAATATGACATCAGCAAGGGACAGCTGTTTATCTGCATGGTTACCAAGGTGCGGATGTGTAGAACAGTGTGTCAGGGAATGAGGGCAGGCAGCATAATCCTGCATGCATCCCCCATGACAATGCATCTTACCCTTGATACATGTCACCTGCTTGTTCCATACCTACAAATGTAGGTGGTGGCAAATAGCATGTATGCCTAGGTAGATGTGGGTTATTTACGGCCAGCAGCTACTCACAGGGCCTGAATGTAAACCATTGCACACACACAGGCAAGACAGACACACTGCTGCTGCAAGGGGATATATTTATGCACGCAAACACACACACACACACACACACACACACACACACACACACACACACACACACACACACACACACACACACACACACACACACACACACACACACACACACACACAGACACACACACATGCACACAGTTGCATTTTGAGTTTAGAACCCCTATCTAGTAGTATAGCACTACATATGTATTGCATGCACCTTGGAGCATATGTGTTCTGAGAGTGTTTCCCAGTGCTGTTAAGGTGGATGACATCAGCAACTGTTGACATAGAGACCACTGTTGTTGGTGTCACAGTGCCATAAAATGATTGACCATTGCATAGACGTAGACCTAATGGCATGTCTGTACTGATGTATGGGAAATATTTACATATCTACAGATGTGAGATTAGAACCCCTACCTACCTACTATTACACACTACAGCTCACAGTGCTAATTGGACACTCCACCGGTTATGTTTGGTGTACAAGTGGCTGCAGCACTACATCACTCTGCACCTTTATGCAGCTCTATATATATGTTTCCTCTATATATCTATCCATCTCCACCGGTTATGTTTGGTGTACAAGTGGCTGCAGCACTACATCACTCTGCACCTTTATGCAGCTCTATATATATGTTTCCTCTATATATCTATCCATCTATATATATATATATATATATATATATATATATATGCCACATAGATAATGGTAATCATGTCTGAGGGCTATATGGAGGGACAGATATGTATACATACCTGTCTGTATGAACAGAGATATATTCACATCTCAGTTGTTTAGGCAGATGAGGCATCACACATGGGCTGAAATGAGCTAAGTGTAGGAGCATCCCCAGAGTGACCTTCAGTACTTACAAGATGACTCCAGGCCAGACCTACTTGTACTCCAGTCCGGGATTTTGTGTGCTGTAGCCAGTTGGCTGCCGCACCGGATTCAACAGTCCAGCACCTCCCTGGTTTATTTATTTTACATTTATTTTACATTTGTTGACCGGGCTAGTCTAGCTGGATACATTTCCATTTTCAGTAGAGGCCCGGGGAGAAAAGCTCCACATAAATTTAAAAAAAAAAAACGTTACAATAGACAAGCAAATGGATAAATCATCATAGATGAAAAGACAAATAAAAAATATAGTACCCAATAACAGATATATACAAAAAGAGGATCACATTTCTAAAAATAACATTGATTAGCTGAAATAACATCAAGAACAAGGCACAAAACAGAGAGCAAAATTGATTAATAATATTATATAGAACTAATCTTAGTAACAGAAGGAGAAAGAGAAGCACTAAAATAGGAGAGGAGGAAGGGAAGCAGTATACAAAAGAGAAGGGAAAGTTGAGAGAGATTAGCATAGAGGAAAGAAGAAACAAAATACTCTAAAAGGAGGTAGACTGAAGCAGATACAGTAAAGAGAGGAAAGTAAAGTAGTAGGAAAGTGCAGAGTAGTAGGAAAGCACAGAGGAGGTAAAGGATTAGTCAGGTTTTGAACAGGAACAGAGCCAGTGGCTTTGGAAGTAATCTTTGATTTTATGTGTTTAAAGAGGCAGAGATATGGTAGAGTGTTATTTCGCTAGGAAGCAGATTCCAGTTCCTTCCTACAGTATTATTGAAAAGAGAGTCACCCCGCAGAATTATAAGTCTTTGTTATAGTAGCCATAAGTTTACTGGATGGCGAAGGGGAGTTTAGGGTTGTTATAAGGGATTAAAAGTTTAGAAAGAATAGGGTTTTGTTTGGTTGGTATAAGATTTTATGGGCAATAGTGAGTTGAGGGATTAACAGAAGGTTTTGTAGTTCAAGCCAGCCTAGAAGTTTCAGGTTAATACAGTGATGAGTTCTAAAAGGATTACTAGTGGCAAAACGGGCAATGTTGTTGTAGCAAGTAGCCAGTTTGTTAAGGTTGGCTTTCTTAAGGTTAGCAAAAATTTGTGAGGCATAAAGAAGAGTAGACAAAAGATGAGAGGGGGCAATCTTGGCTCTGGATGATGATGTTAGGAAAGGTTTAATTCTATATAGGCTTCCTATTTTTCTATTGACTGTTTTAATGGTGTTGTTGATATGCTGGTCAAAGGAGGTTATTTATCAATTGTTATTCCTAATAATTTTGTAGTTGGATCAGGAGCAATGAGTGGCATTATTTGAGGAGATGGTGAAGTCCAAGGGTGGACCTAGTGCTGGGAGAGAAAAGGAGAAGTTTAGTTTTTTTTGGCATTGAGGAGGAGGTTACGTCTGGTGAACCAAGTTTCTACAGTGTTGAAGACATTTTGAGTAATAGATGAAAGTTCATTAGGAGATGAAGCAGAGCAGATAAGGGTGGAGTCATCTGCATATTGAATGCAGGTAGATTGAGGAATTGCTAAGTGAAGATCATTGATGAACAGGGAGAAGAAGAGGTCTAGAATGGAGCCCTGAGGTACACCGATGGAAGCGGGTGTGAGTGAGAAATTTGGTTTTTCAATGAACTGCTTGCTGTCTATTGCCAAGGTAGGATGTAAACCAGTTAATGGCAAGATTATCAAAGGAGAGGGATGTAAGAGTGTTAATTAAAATGGAGTGGTTGACCATATCGAAAGCTTTAGAGAGGTCAATGAAGAGAGCAGAAGAGAAAGGTTATCGTTGGTTCCTGTTGATAGTATCTACAAATGATAGGAGAGCAGTGGTAGTACTGTGATGTGGTCTGAAACCGTGTTGACAGTTTGCTATTATGTTGTTTGAGAGATGCTGTAAAGTTGTTGGTGAATACATTTTTCCATTATTTCTGCTAAGGGAGAAAGGAGGGCAATTGGTCTATAGTTTGAGTACTCAATGGAGTAACCACCATTATGTAAAGGGATAATGTGGAATATTTTCCAGATGCCTGGGATGGTTCCCTCTTGGATTGTCCTATTTATAAGTATAGATACTGGATATACAATTTCTTTGGCAGCTTTTTGGAGGAAAAGTGAAGGGAGCTTGTCAGCAGGAAGGGGTACAAAGGCTTCAGTTTGTGGATAAGTCTAGAGATGAAAGACAATATTGTGGGAATAGGGTGTATTTTAAAGTTATTTGAAGGGTGTCTTTTTAGCGGTTTATAGGTGGGCTGGGTTATTAGTGCTAAGTTGTTTAGCTAGTGATAGAATAGTGTCAGTAAAAAGAGTTGAAAGCATTTGCAGTGAGGTGCTGCACAGGGAGTATCTGGGTCGGCATTGAGAGGTGGGAGTTTTGGATGTTCCTGGGAAAGGAGTCTATTAATAGATGACCAGAACTGTTTGGGGTTGTTATGATGAGTTTGTTGAAGTTTGCAGTAGTAGGTTTTTGTCAGTAATTATTGCTTTTTAGTCGAGTTTCTAAGTTGGCGGAAAAAGAAGGTCAAGGGAATTTCTATGGTTTCTCCATTTGGCCCAGACTTTTATTTCTGGAAGAATTAGCTTTTTCCAAAGTTTCTTTAGAGAGCCATGGGGCAATATTGGGTTTCATTCTGATGGTGCGTTCAGGAGCATGTTTGTTGAGAATGGATAAAAAGTGGTATTAAAGTATGATACAGCATTTTCAAAGGAAAGAGATTTCAGGGGGCTCCAGTTGCATTTGCTGAGTTCATTTTGGAATGAGTCTATGTTAAAATTTGATTTTTAGTAGAGTATTTTTGAATGTTAGGGGTTTGGGAAATCAGTTCTTTCTCTAGTAATAAAGGTTAAAGCATGATCATTTATATCATCAGGCAGGGTTCCTGCTTTGTAGGCGTGTTTGATTTTGTTTATGAGTATCCAGTCTAAAATACTCTCTTTATTGTTTGGCTTGTTGATTCTAGTGGTTGAAGTAATAGTCTGGGTGAAACCATATAGGTTCATATGAGAGGAAGGATTATCTGCATTGATAGTGTTCCAGTCAACATTGATGTCACCTGAATTATAGTTTCTTGGGGTAAGTAGTAGAATCCCAGCTGAGAAAGGGTTCTAGTATGGGTACATTGTTTCCTGGTGGTAGTAGATGCAGATAATGTAAAGGGATTTCTTGGTGTTTATTTGGAGTTTTGTTATGATGGCTTCTACTTTGCAATCTGGGGTAGGATAGTCTGGAAGAGTAGAGATATTAAGCTGATTCTTAAAAAGAATTGCTACTCCACCACCTTTACATTTTGGTCTGTCAAGTCTTATTATGCTATATCCTTGGGGTGTGATCTCAGTGTCTTTGTTTCTGGTTTGAGGTTGGTCTCTGAGAGGCACAGAATGCCAAACGAATGAATATCGAGGAGGGCATGTAATTGAGCTGGCCCCATTTTGTTATTTATACTATGAATGTTTAGGTGTCCAATAAGGAGGGAGTCATAGATTTTAGGTGAATTAGTTTTGGGAGAGGGATAAGCTGGCCCAGGATTAGGGTGGATGTCTCCATCTTGTAATGTAAGAAGATTAGGTTTAGTTATTAAATGGTTCTTTAGAAAGATTTGAAGTATTAGTTTTCTTTTCTTATTAGTAGGATATATATACTTAAGGTGGGAGAGTCTGGTATTTAGGTAAGAGATCGTTGGGGTTAAAGGTAATGTTGGAGTGTAAAATGGGAGAAGTATTTGTAAGGGTTGATGTGTGTTTATTGGGGTAGATGGAGTTACCACCAGGGCAGAAGAGGGTTTTCAAAGAAGGTAAGAAGGTATGCAGAGAACAGGATGGTAAGGAGTGGAATTGTAAGTGTGGGCATAGTAGGGAAGTTGGGAGGCATAGTTAGAGAGTATTATAGTAGGAGTTAAGGGAAGATACTAGAGTGGCTAAGATAGGAGAAATTATATAAAGCCTAATAGGAGAGGGAGGAGAGAAAGAGGGCCAGTAAGAGGTAGTAAGAGGGTGTAAAATGGTAGTGCAAGAGAAAAATAAAAAATAAAATGAAGTAGATGATGAAAGCAAATATAGAGCTGTGAGGTCAGATATAAGGAGGGATTTTTGGAAGGAATGAGGTATGAGGGGAGGAGGTGGTAAGGGGTGTGATATTATGTCAAAAGGATTCCTCGGTTGTGTGCTGCACATAATATCTAAGTCATACCTAGGGTTAATATTGCCAGATTGTTATAGACTGTACAGGGTTTTGCATCATATGTCTGGTACATTTTACATAGAATTGTGATTTTCTGGTATATCAGTGGCAATCATTATATTAAGAACTGATGACAGACAGTTCATTTACTGACTCCATACACAGCAGGAAACCATGCTGGATGACTTGTTATTCTCTGCACTTTCTACATTGGTGTGGCCACAAGTTAATCCTTCTCCTTATATGTGAGCCTTTGTCCCACTCCTGTTCATGGCTTTATCCATATGTCCTGCTCTAAGTAGTTGTAGGTATTCTGTGACTGTGGTACATGAAGTAACACCATATACAGGGTTAGAGACTTTGCAGCTCTGACTTTACATGTTTAGCAGGATGTCAGCATTCCACCCCATATGTCTGCTCTGCTCCTCAGACAGTTTTCCAGGGGAAAGACATTTTGAGTAATAGATGAAAGTTCATTAGGAGATGAAGCAGAGCAGATAAGGGTGGAGTCATCTGCATATTGAATGCAGGTAGATTGAGGAATTGCTAAGTGAAGATCATTGATGAACAGGGAGAAGAGAAGAGGTCCTAGAATGGAGCCCTGAGGTACACCGATGGAAATGGGTGTGAGTGAGGAAATTTGGTTTTCCCAACGAACTGCTTGCTGTCTATTGCCAAGGTAGGATGTAAACCAGTTAATGGCAAGATTATCAAAGGAGAGGGATGTAAGAGTGTTAATTAAAATGGAGTGGTTGACCATATCGAAAGCTTTAGAGAGGTCAATGAAGAGAGCAGAAGAGAGAAGGTTATCGTTCTGGTTCCTGTTGATAGTATCTACAAATGATAGGAGAGCAGTGGTAGTACTGTGATGTGGTCTGAAACCGTGTTGACAGTTTGCTATTATGTTGTTTTGAGAGAGATGCTGTAAAAGTTGTTGGTGAATACATTTTTCCATTATTTCTGCTAAGGGAGAAAGGAGGGCAATTGGTCTATAGTTTGAGTACTCAATGGAGTTTCCACCTTTATGTAAAGGGATAATATGGGATATTTTCCAGATGTCTGGGATGGTTCCCTCTTGGATTGTCCTATTTATAAGTATAGATACTGGATATGCAATTTCTTTGGCAGCTTTTTGGAGGAAAAGTGAAGGGAGCTTGTCAGCAGAAGGGGTACAAGGCTTCAGTTTGTGGATAAGTCTAGAGATGAAAGATGTGGGAATAGGGTGTATTTTAAAGTTATTTGAAGGGTGTCTTTGGTTTATAGGTGGGCTGGAGTTATTAGTGCTAAGTTGTTTAGCTAGTGATAGAATAGTGTCAGTAAAAAAAGAGTTGAAAGCATTTGCAGTGAGGTGGGGAGTATCTGGGTCGGCATTGAGAGGGGTGGGAGTTTTGGATGTTCCTGGGGAAAGGAGTCTATTAATAGATGACCAGAACTGTTTGGGGTTGTTATGATGAGTTTGTTGAAGTTTGCAGTAGTAGGTTTTTTTGTCAGTAATTATTGCTTTTTTAGTCGAGTTTCTAAGTTGGCGGAAATGAAGAAGGTCAAGGGAATTTCTATGGTTTCTCCATTTGGCCCAGACTTTATTTCTGGAGAGAATTAGCTTTTTAGTTTCTTTAGAGAGCCATGGGGCAATATTGGGTTTCATTCTGATGGTGCGTTCAGGAGCATGTTTGTTGAGAATGGATAAAAAAGTGGTATTAAAGTATGATACAGCATTTTCAAGGGAAAGAGATTTCAGGGGGCTCCAGTTGCATTTGCTGAGTTCATTTTGGAATAGGTCTATGTTAAAATTTTTAGTAGAGCGTATTTTTTGAATGTTAGGGGGGTTTGGGAAATCAGTTCTTTCTCTAGTAATAAAGGTTAAAGCATGATCACTTATATCATCAGGCAGGGTTCCTGCTTTGTAGGCGTGTTTGATTTTGTTTATGAGTATCCAGTCTAAAATACTCTCTTTATTGTTAGGCTTGTTGATTCTAGTGGTTGAAGTAATAGTCTGGGTGAAACCATATAGGTTCATATGAGAGGAAGGATTATCTGCATTGATAGTGTTCCAGTCAACATTGATGTCACCTAGAATTATAGTTTCTTGGGGGTAAGTAGTAGATACCCAGCTGAGAAAGGGTTCTAGTATGGGTACATTGTTTCCTGGTGGTAAGTAGATGCAGATAATGTAAAGGGATTTCTTGGTGTTTATTTGGAGTTTTGTTATGATGGCTTCTACTTTGCAATCTGGGGTAGGATAGTCTGGAAGAGTAGAGATATTAAGCTGATTCTTAAAAAGAATTGCTACTCCACCACCTTTACGTTTTGGTCTGTCAAGTCTTATTATGCTATATCCTTGGGGTGTGATCTCAGTGTCTTTTGTTTCTGGTTTGAGCCAGGTCTCTGAGAGGCACAGAATGCCAAACGAATGAATATCGAGGAGGGCATGTAATTGAGCTATTTTGTTATTTATACTATGAATGTTTAGGTGTCCAATAAGGAGGGAGTCATAGATTTTAGGTGAATTAGTTTTGGGAGAGGGATAAGCTGGCCCAGGATTAGGGTGGATGTCTCCATCTTGTAATGTAAGAAGATTAGGTTTAGTTATTAAATGGTTCTTTAGAAAGATTTGAAGTATTAGTTTCTTATTAGTAGGATATATATACTTAAGGTGGGAGAGTCTGTGGTATTTAGGTAAGAGATCGTTGGGGTTAAAGGTAATGTTGGAGTGTAAAATGGGAGAAGTATTTGTAAGGGTTGATGTGTGTTTATTGGGGTAGATGGAGTGGGCAGAAAGAGGGTTTTCAAAGAAGGTAAGAAGGTATGCAGAGAACAGGATGGTAAGGAGTGGAATTGTAAGTGTGGGCATAGTAGGGAAGTTGGGAGGCATAGTTAGAGAGTATTATAGTAGGAGTTAAGGAAGATACTAGAAGTGGCTAAGATAGGAGAAATTATATAAAGCCTAATAGGAGAGGGAGGAGAGAAAGAGGGCCAGTAAGAGGTAGTAAGAGGGTGTAAAATGGTAGTGTAAGAGAAAAATAAAAAATAAAAATGAAGTAGATGACAAATATAGAGCTGTGAGGTCAGATATAAGGGAGGGATTTTGGAAGGAATGAGGTATGAGGGGAGGAGGTGGTAAGGGGTGTGATATTATGTCCAAAGGATTCCTCGGTTGTGTGCTGCACATAATATCTGAGTCATACCTAGGGTGTGTACAGATTGTTATAGACTGTACAGGGTTTTGCATCATATGTCTGGTACATTTTACATAGAATTGTGATTTTCTGGTATATCAGTGGCAAATCATTATATTAAGAACTGATGACAGACAGTTCATTTACTGACTCCATACACAGCAGGGAAACCATGCTACTGGATGACTTGTTATTCTCTGCACTTTCTACATTGGTGTGGCCACAAGTTAATCCTTCACCTTATATGTGGGCCTTTGTCCCACTCCTGTTCATGGCTGTGTCCATATTTCCTGCTCTAAGTAGTTGTAGGTTTGCTGTGACTGTGGTACATGATGTAACAGCACATACAGGGTTACAGACTTCACATCTCTGACTGTACATGTTTTGCAGGATGTCCAGCATTCCACCCCATATGTCTGCTCTGCTCCTCAGACAGTTGTGTTATTTTGGTAATATACTACTACATGGTGTCCACTGACTTTTTGTGAGTACTGACACAGTTACATGATGGCCTTTCCATCCTGATGCTACTCTGACTTGTTACAATCTGCTGTTATAGTAGATACCTTCTAGGTTACTCAGAGCATGTGTAATGTCCATAGCTGTGGCCCCCGGTCTGTCCATTGTCTCACGCTTTGTCCAGCTTTCTTGCAGTAACAAATACTGACATTGGCAGTTTGTGGGCCTCCTACCATAGGAGTACCTCACATGCAAAATAGTAGGTGCACCCAGCTTTGAACCATGAACACAATCAACCATGCTAATGTACTTAGCCTACTAAGCTACACCAGCCACCAGAAATTGAAGTTTAATTCCTGACACTATCAGCACCAGACATATACTTTGATCCCTGCATATTGAGGAAATGGAACATGTCACCAGGTTGTTTGGGACAGCTCTGGGATTGTGTGGTCTGCTGCATTAACATGCAAACATACTGTTACTGCAGTTGTATGGGAACTCCAGCATTGACAGTCATGCATCTATCCTATGACCCTGCTGTTTGGCATTTCCATCCCATACAGCAGTGGGTTTTGCTGCCTTGTGGCCTACTGCATATTATGAGGCAGCCAGTATTGGACAAATAGTTCCTGTTGTCTCGCATAGCTGTTAATTCTCTGCAGGTAGCCCAGTAGTCCACTCTGTTCCCTTGCATACAAGCAGCAGGTCCATACATATGCTACAATAGACTAGTACCCCATACATTTGTTGTACAAAAGAGTAACTTACCTTGTGAATGCAGCAGTTGAGGTAACAGTTGTTCAGGGCTGACTCTGTCTGATGCACACAGTACACAGCCCCTACATGGTAAGCTACAGGTTGTGTGGTATGACTACCATCCTTTTTAGTATGTATGTGAGTTGGAGTGAGGTGTCAGTCACTAGTACGCTAGGTTGTCAGTGCACTATAAGTTGGGTGCTGTCATTGACTCCTCAAACAGTGTTAACATGCTGCAAGAGGGTCTCACAGCAACTAATGACTGGTACCAAAGTCATGGCCTCAAGCTAAATGCAAAAAAAAAAATGTCATCATACCATTCGGCAAAAACATGACCCCTACTGATTACAACATCAATGGCAACCCCCTAAGCACACAGCCTGTGGTGAGAGACCTGGGCACTCTGGTTGATAACAACCTCATATTTGATCATCATGTAGTGGCAGTGGTCAGAAAAGCCGTTTACTTAGTTCATCTCATTAGAAAGGGATTGCATCCAGAGAAACAGAGGTTATTACCTCTCTATACTCCTCCCTCATTAGACCAATAATTGAGTATAATGCCACATTTAGGATGTACTTCTCCAAACATCTGCATCAAATTAAAGGCCACTGAAATACCTCACAAAGAGGATCCATGGCCTCCATCACCTGTCCTATGCAGACAGGCACAAATCACTATCACTCTACTCGGTATCATACAGATTGCTCAGGGGTGATCTGTGTCTCACAGTCTTGGACCCTGCCCTACTACAGATGCTCCATATCCATAAGTCTAACTCCTCATGCACTACCCACTCAAAAGACCTGAACTTAATATGTGAATTTAGCAAAACCTGCTGGAGAGACAGGCTTGTCTCCCAGAGGCTGCCCTGTCTCTAGAATAGACTTCCCATACACGTCAAACAAAACACCTCACTGACTCTCTTCAAGTGCAACCTTGATGAGTGGATGAGAAACCTCAAGTTTGTCCCAGGGGTTCCACCTGTGTCTCTCATTGACGGGGGTGACAGGTGCTGACTGAGGTTTCTTTTTGAGGATAAACCCTTGGCTAGGATTGTAAGGACCCCAGGGCCATTAGCCTACAACTTTCTATGATCATATGTGTTATGCATTGCTGTTGGCCAAGGCCAGGGCATACTGGGCACACCTATGTCTGCCTACAGGGATAGGCTCAGGGGGTTCCTCCTCCTCCTGTGGGTGTGGCTGTGGGGACCTTGGCACTGGTGAGGGGCTGTGTGTTCCTTCCATATGATGATCCTGCTGCAGCTGTTTCCGAAGGATTATATTGTGTAGCATGGCACATACTATGAACATCTATGCACATGTGGCTGGAGAGTACTGCAGGGCTCCACCAGATATATCAAGGCAGTGGAACTGTGACTTGAGCAGCCCAAACATATGCTCTATGATGTTCCTAATTTGTACATGTGCCTCATTATGGCATTCTTCTGTTGGTGTGTTGTGCATTTCTGATGGATGACAACATCCACTGTTCCAGTGAGTAGCCAGCATCCCCTAGTAGATGGCCATATAGGATGCCCCCCACGGCAAACATCTGGTAGAGCTGTAATGTGTGCCAGATATGGGAGTCATGATAACTGCCAGGGCTGCAAGCACACACACTCATGATAATGCCCTGAGAATTGCACATGACCTGGCAGTTGATGGAGTGATACTCCTTGTGGTTGATGTAGACTCTACCCTCCTCACCAAGTGGTGCTTTGATGTGTCCGTGAGTGCAGCCTATGTCACCCAGTACCAACAAATAGTGTGCTACATGGTGGAAGAGTCACGTACTGCTGGCCCTCTCCGCAGGGGTATGGGGTAAATAAATGTGCTCACTTGCATGTGTTTGCATGGCAGCCAGGAACTGGTGGAGTACCCTGTATGCAGATGCCTGTGAGACCCCCATCACATCCCCAGTTGGTCTTGGAAAAGTACCTGTAACTAGTATTCTAAGGATTACATATACCTTTGTTTCCACTGGGATTGGTTCCCCTCTGTTGGCTCTAGGTCTGAGTTGAGAGCAGCAGATCTCGGTGAGTTCTTGTAGTATGTCCTTGTCCATCCTGTAGCACTCTACAATCTCCAACTCATGTAGCTCCTGGAAGGTTACCCTGATCCTGAACACTCTTCTCCTTCTCAGCCTAGGCCTGTTATCAGCAGCAGCTGCAGCACTGACTTCTGCATCCAACACATACAGATGTAGCAGAGCAGCAGCAGCCCCTAGCATTTTGTCAGTTAAAATTCCCAAGTTTGTACTCCAATGGTGCAGAGTATGGGCAAAAATTCAGATTGTAAGGTGTATGCATAATTTATAGTGGTCTGCTGCAGATGCACCCTCTGTGACTGGCTAATTATGATGCATTATTCCTGCCAGGTATATGATTGAGGGGTTTGAATGGCCCAGTGTCAGTGGAACAAGACATGATTGGCTTTCCCAGGACTTTTTCTTTTCTTTTTTTTAAATGCCTGCCCTGCTAAGCACTGTGGCACAGTACGCAAACCCATGGCAGTGATGTAAACACTGCTCAGCAGTCTGGACACAACCCCATGCATGGGCATGCTCAGCATAGCTTAATCCAGCTAAAACATGTGCCCCCACAGTTAAACAATACTTAGCAGTACTGGACACACGCCCTTGCTTAGCTGAGCGGCACTGAGTTCCAATCCGCTTAAATATATTGTGACACACACCCTTTTCATGTCAGCTAGCTGTTCTGCAGACATCAACATGGTTCTAGAGCTACACAGACTTTATCTGTGGACACAGTGGTCCATTTTTGCTATTCAGTAACCCCAATTCATTTGCAATAGTTTCTTGCACATAACCTGGATACTTCACTGTTCCAGGGCCTGCCTCCTTAGCAACCAGAGATATCTACCATTGTACATACTGCATGCATGGCCCTATAATGCATTATTCTCACTTATGTCATCTTTTTACTTTTTAAGATTTCTAATTTTTTTTGCATAATGGCATGTTTGTCTGCTGCTGCGTGCAGCGCAAACCTAATATGGGTATTAAAAAAACATTATTTTATATTATTTTGCATTAGTGTTTGGACTCACAAGGCATAGATTTGTACATATCTGTGCCAACTATGAAATTTCTGACAATCTAACTGGGCTGTTACAGCCCCTGTTCAATTTTTACATTTCTGTACATGGGTTCTGCATGAATACCTATCTGCTTCCTGGATCACAAAACAATCTCATTTGCATGCAGTTCACCTGCTTATGAGGTGATTTGCATGCCACAGACACTTCTGTGTCCAGTCCACACGCTTGTGCACGCCCCTCTGCTCTGTTTACAGGATTGCACAGCTGCTAACTTCCGTGTTAGCTTCATGCCACTCTGCCTACATGGAAAATCATGCCATGAAGGCTTTATTGAATTCCCCCTAGTATCTTTTTCATTTTCAAGCAATCGTTCTTTAACTTTATTCTGTCAGCCTGCCTGTACTACTTGACATATATATGTAATGTTCTTTCCTTTTTTCATTTTATTTATTTATTTATTTATGTTGACATTTGTTGACTGGGTTAGTCCAACTGGGCAGATGCCCTTTTTCAGCAGAGGCCCAACAAGAAAGGCTCCAAAAGATGCATACATGATATAATATGACAAAAGAATTTTCCTCTCAAGTTTGAAAGAAACTAAGAAGCATGAAAGACAGTCATGTGTTGGTTTATGTTTTGATGTTTTAAGTTTTATAGATTTTTTCTCTTTGCTTTTAATTTAGGTTTGTCCATATTTCATTTCTTATAAGTTTGCATTTTGTTTAACATATTAATACCATTCAAGGTCACCATATTGTTATAAAACTGTGAAATGTTCTTTCATTTTAGACAAGTAAAGTGATCGAGATCAGTGCTGAAAAAGGATCAGCCAAGCTATGCAGCTAACAAAGTAATGAGGTAGCTGTATGGGTTCCATATAATGTCGTTTTAAACTACAGATGTTAAACTAAATGCATCATTTTTTAATTTTTTTTTAAGTACTGAAGGTTGCCAACAGGCTAGTGTACTGCAGGGGTAAAACAGCAATAGTGAAACACAGTCACATAGGAAGAGAAATACTGAATATAATGTTTGTGCACTTATATTACTCCTTCAGAATGTGATACTAGTTTTACACATGCCACGGTAAACTGGTCCACTTGCTTTATTGCACTAGTTTGAGGTTAGTATTGACCTATACAGACAGGCATATAGCATGCATGTATGCATGTAACTACTGTGTGAGCATTGATACACTGCGCTCTTAGACTGTATGTGACAGCGTGTGGAGTGCGCTGTTTGATGAAGACAGCCAGCAACTGTGAAAAGACTGTTGTCTGCTGCATTGATAAAGAGGAATAAAGCACTATGTCCCACACAATACAAATGTGACTAGCGGCTCAAATGCTGGAAAAGATGGCTGAGAAGAAAGTAATGACAAGGCAGACTGTCCCCATTCTCTCATTGGTGGCAGTGGTGGGCTTGCAGAGTGCATGTATGCAGTGCAAAGTCCATAAAGAATCCCTGGTGGAGACAGGAGATCACTGAAAGCACTTTGCCTTCAAGGTAGGAGGGCTGTTGAGGGGATGCCTTTGCAGAAATGTTAGAAATTCTCCTTTTATCATGCTTCCCACCTCTTGGGAAACAATAGGCATGTACAATAGTAATGGTTCGAGACTTTAGGTGGACCACTTATTCTTTGAGGTGGAAAGGGCTAGCTTCCACCTCTCCTCACCTGCCTTAAGGAATAATGAAAGGATATTCACCTCCAGGAGATGAGCAGGGCAAATGAGCTGGTGGGAGGGAGGTGGGGTAAATTCTCATCCAAGTGGCTAGGTGGAAAAATGTGACAAACTGTTAAGAATTGTATTCTTCCAGATGCATGGGTATGATCATATGTATTTTCCTTACTCTTTAGGACAGCTGCTGTGAGTTTTACATCTTCACCTATATTCTACAGGTGTGAATCTGGGCTATTCATTGTCATATTTAGGACAGCTGCTATGAGTTTTACATCTTCACCTACATTCTACAGGTGTGCACCTGGGCCATTCATTGTCATATTTAGGACAACTGCTGTGAGTTTTACATCTTCACCTACACTCTACAGATGTGAACCCCGGCCATACATTGTCATATTTAGGGCCACTGCTATGAGTTTTATATCTTCACCTATGTTCCACGGGTGTTAACCCCGGCCATTCATTGTAATATTTAGGACAGCTGTTGTGAGTTTTACATCTTTACCTACATCCTACAGGTGTGCACCTGGGCCATTCATTGTCATATTTAGGACAGCTGCTATGAGTTTTACATCTTCACCTACATTCTACAGGTGTGCACCTGGGCCATTCATTGTCATATTTAGGACAGCTGCTGTGAGTTTTACATCTTCACCTACACTCTACAGGTGTGAACCCCGGCCATACATTGTCATATTTAGGGCCACTGCTATGAGTTTTATATCTTCACCTACATTCCACGGGTGTTAACCCTGGCCATTCATTGTAATATTTAGGACAGCTGTTGTGAGTTTTACATCTTTACCTACATTCTACAGGTGTGCACCTGAGCCATTCATTGTCATATTTAGGACAGTTGCTATGAGTTTTACATCTTCACCTACATTCTACAGGTGTGCACCTGGGCTATTCATTGTCATATTTAGGACAGCTCCTATGAGTTTTACATCTTCACCTACATTCTACACTTGTGAACCTGGGCCATTCATTGTGACAGGTATTTCTGTCATAAATACAGTGACAGTGGTACTTCATAAGTCAGGCTTTGCACAATACCAGTACTGCCTGGCACTGTGCCATACCATGCGACCTGCAAGGTTTTACTCAACTAACTATATGGTATCATTCTGCTGTATCCTAGATGTGCCTGACAATGTTTGAGTTGCTAAGGATATATATGTCAACAACCCATGGCAAGTTATGCTACAAAAATGCATTGTTCTGTGTTCTCACCACGTTAGTAGAGTTATACAGGTTGTAAAATATGAGGGACTGGATACAAAGGAGGATGAATAGTGTGGGAAATGCACATCTGTGGACAGAAATATTAAATGACTATGCAGGAAAGGGCCTCTGACATATGAAGAATGTGACAACAGTGTAGACTTATAGAAACAAAAACAGACAGGACTAATTGTTATAAGGAAAGGTGGGACACCAGTGGATGGTAAATGGATGAGGTCATAATAAATCTACACATACTGTTTAGAAACAGGTGCACACGCTGTGGTAGATGCATGCACATCATTATACTCTGTGGTAGATGCATGCACATCATTATACGCTGTGGTAGATGCATGCACATCATTATACGCTGTGGTAGATGCATGCACATCATTATAAATGTGTGAGTAGGGCAGAAAATGTAACATGTTTGCTCAAATGTCTGTGTTGCCCGGTATTAGCTTTCCACCACCATTGGCAGACGCTGATTGACTTGAAAAGTATAGATTGTATAAAATACTATAGGCAGACCTCTTCCTGCCATGTTTTTGACAGAATGTACATGCTACAGAATATTGTGGATACAGGAGCTCTCAGCATGTGTGTGATTAATCGGATGACCACTGCCAAAATATTTTTGTTATTTCTGTTTTCAGCACAGCAATACATGCATACATGTGCAGGATTCCTGGAATCCATTTTGTAAAGTTATACAACACTACAGATCTGACAATGCTGTTTTGTATTATGACAATCATAATATATTTTAATAGATGAAGAAAGTAGGAAAGTGGCAATGAATTGAGAGAAATGGTGACAGCTGACATATCACCATGACCCCATGTAGACAATGGGAAAAATGGAGTGACACCACTGATGAAGATGATGGATAATGATACTGTAATCAATTTTACAAGCTTCACTTGTGTAACTTATAATAGCTGGGTATAATCTGCAGTCTGATGTATAGTGCACACATGATCATAGCTGCACTGTGCCCTCTAGTCTGCTGATAGTGCTTTCCTTTGTATATCGTATATGCAGACCTCAGAGTGTTTGGCACTGTTTCAACAGTATCATGTCCCTGCTCCGTCATGCCTCTTTCACTCCCTCTCTCTCTCTCTCCCTCTCTCTGTCTGTCTCTCTCTCACTCTTTCTCTGCCACTGTCTCTCTCTCTCCCTCTCTCTGTCTGTCTCACTCTCTCTGTCACTGTCTCTCATTCTTTCCCTCACTGTCTCTCTCTTTCCTTTTCAATCTCTCTCTATCTCTCTCTCTCTCTCTCTCCCTGTCACACTCTTTCTCTGTCACTGTCTCTCTGTTACTGGATCTTTCTCCCTCTCTCTCTCTCACACAATTTCTCTGTCACCTTCTCTCTCTCTCTATCTCTCACTGTATCTGTCAGACTCTCTCTTGCTCACTCTTTCTCTGTCAGTGTCTATCTGTCTCTCTGTCTCACTCTTTCTATCACTGTCTTCTTTCTCTCTTCCCCTCTCTCCCTCTGTTCCACTCTCTCTGTCACTGTCTCTCTCTCTCTCTCTCTTTCTCTCTCTCTCTCCCCCTCCGTGTGTGCCTCTCTCTCTCTCTCAACCACTGTCTCTCTCTCTTTCTCTCTCTCTCTTTCTCTCTCTCTCTCCCCCTCTGTGTGTGCCTCTCTCTCTCAATCACTGTCTCTCTCTCTCTCTTTCTCTCTCCATCTGTCTCTCTCTCTCTCTCTGTCTCTCTCACTGTCTTTCTCGGTCTCCCTCTGTCTGTCTCTCTCACTCTCACTGTTTCTTTATCTCTCTTTCTCTATCTCCATCTCTCTCTGTCTGTTTGTCTCCCTCTTTCTCTCTCACTGTCTCTATCCCCTCCACGCTTTCTCACTCTTTCTCTCTCTCTCTCTCTCTGTCTCTCTCACTGCCTCTTTGTCCCTCTCTCTGTCTCTCTTATTCTCTCTCTCTCTCTTACTGTCTGTCTATCTCTGTCTCTCTCCCTATGTCGTAACAGTCACGTCTCCCACCTCCAGTGCCTGTTTCATATGGTCTTCCGTTTACATCATCAAATCACAAATATAGGCCCTAGAGTAAGCTGCACAATCCCAGTCCAGCACTGGTGAAGATGTAAGGAAAGGACATCTGCATGACAGATCTAATGTTTGAGAATTCTTCCTCTATGAGTGGCTACTATCTACAGATGCTCCAGTTGCTTCCCATGCTGTGTGACTCATCTGTGCCTTACGGAAATGCCACGAACAAGCTCTGAAAGCGTGAGGCAAAGAAGACTACTGCATCTAAAACAGATAACAGAACCTTTTACAGGGATTATCCCTTCTTTCCTGTGCTTGTGGTAGATAAGCCTTCCTACTAGTCCCCTGTCATTTCCCATGCAGGGGTATCTTACCTATCCCCATTAGGATTAAAACCCTCTTTTTCTGAATACCTCTGCTGTACATATCTAGTCTTTCAGAATTATTTTCCTGCCTGTAAAGTTCCTCATATTCTCTCTCTTGTGATATGTGTGCCCCTTGCTATTTTCCAAATCATGTATCACATTTCTCACATATACTGCAGCTTGTTTTCCTCTTCTAGTATAGGCAACTTGCTCCATATAGAAAGAAGCTGGACCTTTAGTATGCAGAAAAGAAAATTTCATTACTCACGTCTTGTAAATATGTATCATTATTTCTTACATGGGTTTGTTTGCTCATGAATGTGCACTCATGCGCTTGTGTGCGTGTGTGTGTGTGTGTGTGTGTGTTTGTGTGTGCTCTCAGGCACGTGTGTGTGCATGCATGTGTGTTTGTGTGTGTGTGTGTGTGTGTGTGTGTGTGTGTGTGTGTGTGTGTGTGTGTGTGTGTGTGTGTGTGTGTGTGTGTGTGTGTGTGTGTGTATATATATATATATATATATATATATATATATATATATATATATATGTATGTGTGTGTGTGTGTGTGTGTGTGTGTGTGTGTGTGTGTGTGTGTTGTGTGTTTGTGTGTGCTCTCAGACACGTGTGTGTGTGTGTGTGTGTGTGTGTGTGTGTGTGTGTGTGTGTGTGTGTATGTGTGTGTGTATCTGCCTACGTGATAGTATGCACACTCATGCATGTGTGTCTGTTCACTTCTTACATTTAAAGTACTCTGATTCTTCTTTTCATCATCATCATCATCATCATCATCATCAGCCCCCCTTTCCCATTTTTTTTCTACATGGGGTCGGGGTATCGTGTTAACTGTTTCCAACTCTCTCGATTCAGTGCCACACTCCTGCCTTCCCCAACAGTCATGCCTGACTGTCATAGTTCTTCTTTCACACAGTCCATCCATCTCTTTGCTGGACGTCCTCGCTTCCTCTTACCTTCTTCCTGTCTGTCCCAAATCTTCCTCACCTGAATGTCTTCTGTTTTTCTGCACATGTGTCTGAACCTCCGTAATCTGTTCTCTTTGATCTTTTCTGCAATTGGAGCTGCTTTGGCTTCTGCTCTTGTGTCCTCATTCATCATCTGTCCCACAGAGTGCATCCTACCACCTTTCTCAGGCACTTCATTTCCATCACCTCTAGCTTCTTCAACTGCTCTGCCTTTTCTGCAGAGGTTTCTGTACCATACAGTAGTACTGGTCACACCACTGTCTTGTATACCTTACTTTTCAGCTTCTTTGGCATTCTTCTGTCATAGACTACACCTGACACTCTATGCCAGTTAGCTGCAACCCCTCTGATTCTAGCTTTGACATCTTCATTCAGACTTTCCTTCTTCTCATCCACCCCTCCTAGATATCTGAAGCTGTTTACCTGTTCCACTATCTTCCCTTCTATCTCTATTCTCAGATTCTTCTGATTTCCCTAGTTTGCTGCCATTACCACAGTCTTATCTGTGTTTAATTTCATCCCATGTGCCTTCAGTTTTGCATTCCATTCTCCTATCCTTTGCTGAATTTCTAGCTCTGAGTCTGCCTGTAATGCCACATCATCTGCATACAGCAGGTTTGCTGATCTATCCTCTCTGACCTGTTTGCTAATGTAATCCATCACCAGTATGAAGAGCAGTGGGCTTAGAGTTGAACCCTGGTGTACACCCACTCCCACTGGGAACCCCTCTATGAGGCCCAATGTGGTTCATACTTCAGTCATTGGGTCCTTGTACATAGCCTCCAGTGATTCTACCAGTGTTTTTGGGACTTCAAACCTTTGCAGTACTGCCCAGATCAGCTTTCTTGTGACCTTGTCATATGCTTTCTCCAAGTCTAGGAATGCCCAGTTGGACTCTTTCCTCATCTCTAGCTTCTTCTCAACTATCTGTCTCACTGCAAACAACAGGTCAGTTGTGCTGCATCCAGATCTGAATCCAAACTGCTCATCTCCCATCTTACATTCTACTACTCTGTGTATCCGTTTATTAATTACCCTCCCAAGAACGTTCATGCAAAGTGATTGGAGTTTGATGCCTCTGTACTGCCCACAGTTGTGGATGTCCCCTTTTTTTTTGTACACTGGTGCAAGTATGCTTATTCTCCAATCATCTGGGATACGTTTTTCTCTCCACACTGCTATCAGTACCCTCAGGAATGATTTCTCCCCTATCTTGCCCAGCATCTTGATCATATCTGCTGTGACTTCATCTGAGCCTGCTGCTTTCCCTGACTTCATCTTCCTTAGTGCTGTTCTTACTTCTGCTAAGGTGGGCTCCTCTTCTTCTCTCATCGCAGGCTGTTTCTGGGGCAGTAGAGCTTCTGTGGGGTTTTCTTCTTTCAGAAGCTGCTGGAAATATTCCTTCCATCTGCCTTTGGTGTCCTGTGGAATGGTGAGCAAGTTGTTGCTGGCATCCCTTATGAAGGGTGTCTGACTATCTTCTTTATCTTTCTGTCTTTGACTTGCAACCTGCTATAGTTTCTTTGTGTCCCTTACTGAGTCACTTTCCGGAAGTTGGCACAATGCCTCAATGCTCTGCTCTTTTCTATTGCAACTCCTTTCTTAGTTTATTTGTTTCTTTTTTTCATAACTACTTGAACTATTGTGCTACATTCTGGGAGTACAATAAAATGATAGCTGTAATGCAGGGCACTTTCTCAGATAAAATTTTGTTTGTGTTACATTGTGCTTGTCTCTTCCCCTTTGTACACTTTGCATAAGGATGGTTTATGCCACTGTATCATGCACATAAATCTTCCTGGCTATTTAGCCAAAGAGGCCTAAGGACTCTATATCCCTTATTTCCATGGTTACTCTGGATGGTTAAATGTCAGTGTGGGTCCCTATCATGTAATCGAACTTCCAGAAGTTTAAACTCCAGAAGGTCGAACTTGGAATGTCAAAAGTTGAAAATGTCGAAGCTGCGAAAATCCGAATTCCTTCCCAGGGAAAGAATTCAGTTGGCCGTTTCTGCGACTTCGACATTTTCTCCACTGTGGTGCAAAAGTTACGGAATGCGTTAAGGTAAATGTGCGATTGTGATGGACAATGGGGTTAGGGTGCGGGTAAGGTAAGTGTGTAATAGTGACAGAATTTAGGGTTAGAGTGCAGGTAAGGTAAGTGTGCGATAATGACGGACTTTAGGATTAGGCTGCGGGCAAGGTAAGTGTGTGATAGTGATGGACCTTAGGGTTAGGGTGCGGGTAAGGTAAGTGTGTGATAGTGACGGACCTTAGGGTTAGGGTTTGGGTTAAGGTTAGTGCATAGATAGTGGTGTATGTAAGGTTTAGTGTAGGTTTATAAGTTTTTTTGGTGTGTTTGTGCTGTGTGTGTGTTTTTCGGAACAGCAAATTTTTTCCCTGGGAAAAAATTAGCTGTTTGAAGTTTCGATGTTATCACATTTCAATCTTCCAAGTTCAAACTTATTGTGTTCGACATTTTGGAAGTTCGATTATGTGATATAGACCCGTCAGAGTTCTATTCAGTCATACTGCACACACATTGCTTCCTTTTACTCACTTAAGTACCCTTCTTCATCACATTCTGGTAGTCACATAGATATATGGACAGTGCCCTGTAGTTGTAGAACAGGCCATCCTTCTTGGTATTGTGTTGTACATTTGTGTAAACTGTGTTAATGCAAGCAGATGCAGTTGTACTCAAACTGGTTTTAAACACATAGCTGATTAAATAATTCACTAATCCTGGTTATGAGTTATTCAGTCTATTTTTGCAAACCTTATTTCTGAGCAAGTTATTTTTAAAAGACATTACTCCTGGGCACCCCCTATAAAAAGATATTTGTTCATAGTATGGACTTTTCTAGTGAGACTAACAAAGCAAAATATATATCCATGTGTGTGTATACATATCTGCCTTAGTTTAGTGAGCCTAAGCACGGTGCCCAGCATTGTGTACCAGCTATTTCTTTGTTGTAGAGTCATATATTTTCTATATGCCATGCCTTTATTCGCACACACCCTTACCATGTGCTACATTATAATGTACATTGCACATGGGCATATATAAGGTTCACCTACAAAACACAGTGGTGCAGCGGTTAACGTTGTCGCCTCACAGCAAGAGGTTCACCGGTTCGATTCTTGGCTGGGGTGCCTTCTGTGTGGAGTTTGCATGTTCTCCCTGTGTTTGCGTGGGTTTCCTCCGGGTACTCTGGTTTCCTCCCACATTCCAAAGACATGCATCTGGAGCGTTTCTCTCCGGGCCTCCGCTGAAAACAGGCTCTGTGGAACCTAGTCAGACATTCCCGGTCAACAAATGTTAAATAAATAAATAAAATAAAATAAAAAAAAAAAACATCAAACTCACAAAGGTCCAAATCATACAGTATCTATCAGGAATAAGTGAAAAACAAAAGCATACAAAAATGTAAATAATCTTTTATACATGGGGACAAGCATGACTGTATTCCCCTCCGAAATTTCACTAAAGTGGGGAAAGGGAAAATCCACATTGTACTGCAAGTCACACAGATAATTTTACAGAAAGTCCATAGTGTTACCTCATATCTCTTGTCTCGTCTTCATTAAATTAATGCTTTACCTTCAGATTACTGACTACCACTGCATTAAACACACACAGTAGAATTTCAGACTACATATGCTTCATAAACTCCTACAGGCGTTTTTCAAAATTCTGTCATTTTGATGTTAAATATCAGCAGGGCAAACATTCACCATTTTCAAAGCTCAGTCATATAAATGGAACAAATGTATAATCGTCATTTAGTCAACAGCTTTTTGCTGACTTAATTTGGTCAACAAAAAAGCATCAATAATTTTATGCGATTGATATAACACTGAGGTTGGGAGAAAAATATCCTTTTAGAAAGTATAGTTTGATCTTGTATTTGGTATATTTATGTAGCAGAGATGTGGGAGGGTTTGCCCTCTGCAAAAACATTGTTTATTGTACATGCTTTAAGCCTGTGTCTCAGAACGTGATCCATGTGTGGCAGATGATTTGTTTTTGGGTTGACATTATTCATGTCAATTTATTTTGCAGTCTCATTGCATTTAGGTAGATCCATATCATAGATACAATCAACATAAAATAAGATATGTATATGTATATGATATATATAACATTTATATATGTTACCAATACATGTAACTCTGAATGAATTGCAGAAGGAGTCAGTTCCAGGCACACTGCAGGTGCTGTGAAAAGCACTTTTGTTTAACATCAAGACTGAAACAATACTATTGTCATGAACTGTAATCGTACTTTAACTTAGGAATGGGGTCCATTCCTGTCATGGTATCAGAAACCAAAAAGACTTGTAGAAATTAAACAGCTAGATATAATTTGAAAGCTTAAGAAACCACAGGAAGTTGTAGGCAGAAAAGGTAGTGGCAATGCTGATTTAGGCCAAAATATTTAAAAAGTAACATATTGTGCATGATTAAATAA